>NC_139256.1:53064011-53328104 GCF_977018435.1 Lepisma saccharinum
AACGTAATCTCTAAAAAATGTCTAGGCAAGCCATCGTCGAAGAATTGCACGGGGCCACATATTTTCCCGTGTGATGATTGTGGTGGCGAACTTTGACATTTTCGAGGGTGAAGTTACTTTCGCACACATCACACTGAGAGGCAAGGTCGTATGCTTCCTTCTCTTCCTGGGTAAGAGGCTCCATTGCTTTGTCTTCTCTTAGTAGAGGAGCGAATTGTATGGCCATCTGTTTCAAGGTTTGAAGGAATTTTTGTGGAGCATCATTGCCACGATGTAAAATAACATTGCCTGTGTTGTTGACCATCAATCCAAAAGCGCAGGCTTCGTGATGTAGAATTTCGGTGGTGCTCGATACGCTGGGATTCGGTTCGCATGTGGCGAGTGGAAGTTGGAAACTTTCAAAGTCGGCGCATATCACCAAGGGATGCCAGAGTAACGCCTTGTAGTTGGAAAATGTCATGTCATGAGAAGGCATTTTGATAGCCGTAGCCGGATGTTTACTGCACATTTCATAATGATCTCGGAGTTCTTCATCAGCATTCTTTTTTCCTCGACCGTAGAATATACTCAGACACCTGTCGCATACTTGAATTTTATGTTGATGTGTGGTAATTTGACTTCTTGTTAATTTTGGAAGATTCTGAATTAGACAGTAATGATAATTATCATCATCTTCGATCAGAAGTAATCTGATGACACGATTACTTTTAATGTTGCTGTGTCTGAGAACGTAGATGGTGTTGTTTTTGTCTAATCCGAAGATGTGTACTGCTATACTTTCGTTTTTATCTGTCTTGTACTGTGCCTCAAATTTACTAATGTCTCGTAGATTTACGGGGTAATTAATGCCAGCCATAGGTTTTTCAAATTCTGAGAGATATTCTGGCTTGTTGTAGTGGTATAAACGATGTTTGTGATCATTGACTGGGTGATGATCGGCAATGATGCACCACAAAAAGCATCTGTTATCCTCATTTTGAATGTTGATGATGGCTTTTTTAATGGCTATTTCCCGAGGCAAATCGATGTAGCTGGATGCTCCCATCGGGTTGTATCGTGCCACCTTCAAAGTTAAAGTGTGAGGCGAATCGCAAAGTGTCCAACCCGATCCACGTTCTTGGAAAGTCTCGTGCTTGTTCAACAAAGCGTCAAACATCTGGTTGCAAATGGCATCCACCTCATCGACGTCGGCGGCGTGGAGGCTCTTTACACCAGTGTAATGATGGAAAGTTTCTCGCTCTTTTTTCATGTTTTCGTAAATGACGGAAACGATGAGGTGGATTTTCAACGAGCATTGCAACAAAACTTCGGTGATAGACGAAATTAACTTGCTTTTGACCGAGCGAAAAAAGTTGTTTAGATCAGATGTTTCTTCAGATCGGAAAGTCTCCTCGGTTAAAATATTTCGAATACTTTCGCCGGCACTCTTCTGCTTCTTTCGTGGCGCTTGATCGTCAACATCGAGCTCTCTCTTACTTGATCCTTCGCCATGCACATTGTTCCGATGTCTTCTCAAGTTAGAAATGGATATATATGTCCCACATTGGTCGCATGCACGTTTCGCTTCCTTCTTCTCCATTCTTTTGCTAAGAAAAAAAGATGAAGTTACTAAATTGCACACATTTTTTTGTGGTGTTATTTATATTAGACCCCGAAACCCATAAATGATCTACCATAGATGAAGTTACTATTTGTAGTAATTATTTATATTAGACCCCCAAGCATAAATAATCTACCATGGATGAAGTTACTATTTGTGGTGTTATTTATATTAGACCCCAAAACCATAAATAATCTACCATAGATGAAGTTACTATTTGTGGTGTTGTTTATATTAGATATGTTCTCAATTTTTTTCTTAAATAACCAGCATGAATCTCTTTGGTTTTCGAAAACAAACCAACATGGAGGCTGTACACCGCAAGACGACAGATCTACCTTCCATGTTAACTAAACTCAATGGTCTACTGATTGTTCATCTCAACAGTATTTGGACGAAATTGGATGATGATGTGGGCAAGATGTTTTACGTCTTCAACAACAATTTACATTTTTACGAAATTCCGATCGGTGGGAAACTTCAAATCACCGTGAATCCGGAAAACATAGGCGAAATCAAAATATCTACCGGCAAGAACATTTTTCGAATCAAGCACGACAAGATGCTTTCTAACATTACGTACGATGTTTCTGAAGGAGATTATCTTTACGTTCAACTCCTAGGAGATTACGATAAACTCATTCCTCTCTTCGTAGAATTACGTATCGTCTATCCTATTATAAATAACCGTTAACCAAAAATGCCTAACGACATTTTCGGCAACACCAAGCGTGTAGACCACGCAGAAGAGATTCTCATGTTGGACGTCCGAATTAAAAAGTTGAGGAGCGATTTGATCGCTTTGCAGGAGACCTTAAACAAAAGTTTAGAGTCGGAAATCGCTACGCTCCAAACGCAATGTCTCGACCCCAATCTGAAAATCGATTCCGAACTGAAAACGCTCATAAAAAATTATGTCGACGTACCTTCTTACGACAGCGTTCAAAATATACAGTTGAGCGTGGATTCGCTTCAAAATGATTTGGCCAAATTACAGCAATTTCAATCGAAAAATGAAGATTTGGAAAAATTGAAACTCGAAATCGAAGAACGAACTTCCGCAATCGAAAAAAATTTCTCTGAACTTCAAACCGTCGTGAAGGATATTGATGTAGAACGCTTGCACGTCGTCGTTTCCAAATTACAAGAAGAATTCGCCAGCACGTTGGAAGAAATTAAATCCAAGTTACAGACTTTGGAAGATACCATGACGAACCTACCATCGTCGGACGAACTGCAGGTCATCGGCAAGAGCATCGCGAACATAAAAATTCAATTGGAGGCTTATCAAGATTTCGAACACATTCAAACCACCATCGCTACGCTTCAGGCGTCTCTGGAGTTGATCAACGAAGAAATTAAAAATATTCACGCTGAAGCGAGCACGTTGACGAGCATTCAGGACACGTTAATCACGGTTCAGCAGAAGATCGAATATTTAGAAAATTTGAACGTCGAATCCAATCTTGCTCATTTTCATCACGTACTCGACAACATACAGGGTGACTTGGAATCGTTACGGACGAGCGTACCTTCGAGCGAAGATTTGGAAAAATTGAAAACGGCGGTGACGGCACTATCCGAATCGAGCGACATCAAAAGTTCGTTGAGCGATCTCGAGAGTAAAGTGGCCAATCTCCCCACCTCCAAAGAATTACATGCTTTGAAAAGGAACATATCACGTATGCTGAAACGATTGGAAACGGAAACGGCGAACGTGGAACAGATTCGAGACGAACTTACTTCGCTGGTGTCGACGCTGCCCACTTCGCAGAGCGTCGCCGATCTTCACATGCAGTTTACCGAGATGCGAAGCATCGTGAACGATCTTACCGAGAAAAGTTCGAAATTGAATCAAGTCGAGAAACTTCAGAGTATTGTCGTCAACATCAAAAATCAAGTTGGAGTGCTGGAATCCACGCAGGAATCGACGCTGGCCTCTTTCGGTGCCAAGCTTCAAGAACTCAACGAAAACTACAAGCAGTTGAACGTGGAAGTGAAAATCAAACCGTCATTTTCTACAGTAACGGATACCATAGTCGAATATTTGTTGCCCGTACAAAATACGCTGGGACAGCTTCACAGCAACCTCGTTAGCGTCGACACTAAATTCGCCAAATTGTTCACCTTGCAAGCCATCGAAATCAACAGCGTACCCAATCAACAGAGAATCTCCACGTTCGTCGAAGGTAACAAACTGTACATGTTACATCCTTATCATCCGTACTACAAGTTTCTCCTCGATGGCACGATTCAGATAAACGAATTTTCGTACTGGTCTCACGGCAGAAAAGCTAGCGTTCCCACCATGACTTTGATATCGAATCGTGGTGTCCAGAAAGCAGGAAATATTCCTCTGGCACGTTGGAACGAAACGCGCAACATATATGAAATACACGAAGACGAAGATCTCACCGTTTTCGACGTGAGTGCCGGCGATAAGCTGATCATTCAAAACACGAGCGAAGTGCCACCCTCTTTGAATCCCATCACGCTTGTGCTTCTCTTGAAACGTAATCTCTAAAAAATGTCTAGGCAAGCCATCGTCGAAGAATTGCATAAACCTGCACGCCGTAACTACGAACGTTTGGCTGTGGTAACCAAGGGCATCGACGACCTCTGGCAAAGTGACCTCGTGGAGATGAGTAGCGGCAATTTGAAAAACGTGCATAAATTGAACAAGGGCAACAAGTACCTCCTCACCGTCATAGACACGTTTTCGAAATTCGCATGGGCTCTACCTTTGAAGGCGAAAACGGGAACGTGCGTCACGGAAGCATTCAAATTAATTTTTCGCGAAAGCGGTGGCAGACGACCACGGTTTCTGCAAACGGACAATGTGTAAAGAATTTTACAACTCCGTATTCCAAAAGTTTATTCAAAAACATGGCATTCGACATTATTCGACCTTCAGTCACATCAAAGCCAGCATCGTGGAAAGATTCAATCGAACCTTGAAAACACACATGTGGAAACGATTCACGCTTAGGGGAAATTACAAATGGGTCGACATCCTGCCGGAACTCGTCGACACCTATAATGATACGGTACACAGAACGATAGGCATGAAGCCAGCCGACGTTACGAAATCTGACGAGCAGCGTTTAATTTCTACCGTTTACTGTCCAAAGTACACACCCACGACAAAGAAAGCTAAATACAAAATTGGAGACCAGGTGAGGGTCAGTAAATTGAAGCGAACGTTCGACAGGGGTTTCACACGAAACTGGAGCACGGAACTCTTTACGGTGGTTCGAGTTTTACCCGGAAACCGACACACGTATATAATAAAAGATAGTAGCGGCGAGATTTTGAAAGGAAGATTTTACGAAGAGGAACTCTCTAAAACGAAACACCCCGACACGTACCTCATCGAGAAAGTATTGCGTAGGAAAGGTGACAAACTGTTTGTTAAATGGCTGGGACTTCCGGAAAAGAGTTGGATCGACGCGAACGAAGTGATCTTGTGAGTACGTGGAACGTGGTGAAGCGTCTACCGGATCCGGAAAGTCAAACGAGAAAAAAAAAGAACGGTGAGTTGCTTCCCGACAGCATCCGCTGTCTGATCGTAGGTCCTTCGGGGTGTGGGAAAACGACACTGCTCGTGGACAATTTTCTCCTCGCACCGAATTGGTTAGATTGGAAGAACAGGCACCTGTACGTGTTCTCGAAAAGTTTGGAGCAATCCAAATACCAGCAACTGATGAAACTGTACGATGGTCTGGACATTGCAACGTTCGCCTCTGAAATAAAACCACTCGACGATTGTCGTGAAAATTCAGTCGTGTTCGACGACGCCATCCTGGAAAATCAAAATGAAATTCGCAACTTTTTCACGCAAGGTCGTCACAAAGGAATGGATTGCTTCTACCTAGCTCAAACGTTTTCCAAAATTCCAAAACAGTTAGTACGAGACAACGCTAATTTCATATGTTTGTTTCGTCAAGATCACACCAACCTCAAGCACGCGTACGATGACTACGTAGGCGGAGACATGAACTACAATCAATTTTCGGAACGCTGCTGCTCTACTTGCTGGAACGGTGACGATTTCGGATTCGCGACGATCGACATGACGAGGAAACCCAACGAGGGAAAATACAGAAACAAAATCAACGACTTTCTAAACGTTGCGACGTTGTGAGAAACGACGTATATAAATAACGTCATGACGAAACGAAAAATCGAAGACGAAAATCTCAAGCTTCGCGATTACCTCGCGAAACGCTTCAAAGGTTGGAAATCCGAGAATCGCGGATTCTACGAAGAGAAGAAACGTCAGGATCAACCCGTGATCGATGCCATCAGCGGTCTAGGTAAAGAAATTAAAAGTGTCACGGAACAAAATAAAAATTTGATCAACGAACTCGTACCGCTCGCAGCTAAAAGTTACGCCGTACCCACGCCTATTTCGAGCATTCCTTCGACGCCGTTCGAACTGAAGGATGCACCGGCACGACGTCGAGCCATTGGTAGCACGTCCTCTTCGGATAAAATCGAGTTGGGGCCTTTGGCACGAGACTACCTGAGTACGGGGAAATTCGACAAGGATGAAGTGTTCGGATTGTATCCCAGCATGGAAACCAACGAAGGCGGCGGTGTGGTGTGGAAGATTGGGAAATCGAAGGTGACCTTCGAAGGCAACGACATTAAAGTCAATTTAGGCGACAAGGATAGTTGGACCAGGTATCCGGGTACGGTGGGACTGTGGGAACTCGTCGCCAAAAAGCAGCCGAAAGATTACACCGACGAAGATTACCAAAGTTACAAGGAAATTCTGATCATGACGGATGCCTTGTACCAGAACAACGACGCCTCGCAGAATAGGGTGAAATCGAGCAGCGGCGAGAAGTACAGGAATCTCATCAAACCGATTTGGAACCAGGTCAAAACAGGCAGCGGCGTCAAACGCTACAACACGTTACCCAAAGAATTCGTTTGGGTGGACGACGTTAGGAAACTCGTGGACCGATTGTTGGTGATAGCCGGCGAAGAGAATGCAGGCAACCGTAATTTCTACAACGAGAAGGTTGGCATCGTGGACATGATCAGCACGAAACTTTCCAACTTCATCGTGAACGACGACAAGGGCATAGGTTACCTGATCAAAATCATCAACACGCTGCCTCCGAAATTTTGGAACGTGGCCGAAGGAAAGGGACTCGTGAACGACATCATCAACAAGTTACCTTTCGAGATGCATTTACCTGGCTACCAGTACTGCGGACCGGGTACCAAACTCGAGAAAAGATTGGAGAGAGGAGACAAGGGTGTGAATCCGTTGGACGCCGCATGCAAAGATCACGACATCGCTTACAACACCACGCAGACGGATCTGAATGCACGTCACGAAGCAGACAGAAAGTTAGAGCACGCAGCTTTCGAAAGGTTCGTGAGTAGAGACGCATCGTTGGGTGAACGGGTCGCCGCACTGGGTACCACCATCGCCATGAACACGAAACAAAAATTGGGGTGGGGTATATAAATAACATACATATAAAAATAATAATAATAACAACATGTCTCGTATAACTGATTTGCCACCCGAGCTACTATCTAAAATATTCAAAAAAGTAGTAAACAGAGATGTTAATAAACTTGTAATCATAGCAAGAACAACGCCGGAATTTCGCATCCCTTGTGAAATGGTTCTCAAGGACCATCTTCGGGAGATCAGCGGCCTGAGGTGTGGTGATCTCAACATTCTGCTTTCGGCTGCAGGGGAAAAATTAAACGAAAGGTTGGATGAATTGCACGAGGCGAGGCAGGGAAGAAGATGGTACACAGTAGATTGGTACAAGTCTATGCAGGAGACGGAAGATATCATTACGCACATCATCGCGTTTTCCGAAGCACGGACTTTCTTCCTCTGTTAAAAAAATAATAATATATATACGTGTCAAAAAAAACTTGATATATAAATAACACACATCGTGAAAAAAAATAATCTTCGGTATATATAAATAACACACATCGTGAAAAAAACAATTAAATTTCTCTCTAACACTCTGAAATTTTTTTGATATGACGACTGAAAAAATAAGTGATCTCCAAGCATTAAAACAAATGCTAAATTTGTCAGTCGAGTATGTAAAAATTCAGGAATTGGAAGTCGACAAACCTTACACGATAACTTCCGGTTCAATCGTTTCTACCCAGTATGGTCCCAAGGTACGTCTGTTGCTCAACGCACAATACAGTCTATTTTTACCAGATCGATACGCTAACATGTTATCCGACGAGAAGCTATCTATTTTAATCGAGAACAAAACTCGAATCGTGTACAAGGGGACAAAGGAACTTCTTGGCAAGAAAACGAAGCACGTAATAGAATTTGTGTAACGACTGCGAGGCCTTGAAAATATATAAATAACATACCGTAAAAAACTACACAAGAAAAAATCTCAGAATATATATATAAATAACATACCGTGAAAATAACACATAGAGCATCAACATGAAGCCCAAGGGTGTCGTGTACCAGATACCATATTCGAATCTAAAAAATCTAGGTACCCTCGATGGGTTACTCACCAAGAAACAACGCGAGAAGAAACGTTCTTGCTTGTCGAAAGGACACGGAATGAAATTGCTGCTCAGCACACCTCAATTGAAAAGATTGCAGCGTTCGCGAAAACAGCAAAAAATCGGAGGTTTCATATTCAGCATCCCGGCCATCCTAGCAGCATTGGGGGCCGTTGGAAGTTTGGCTGGCGGAAGCGCCGCCATCGCTAAAACCGTCATCGACTCGAAGAAGAACAAGGCGGAATTGGAAGAACAGAAACGTCACAACCTGGCCATGGAGAAGAAGGGGAAAGGTATAACCAAAAAACAAAAAAGCAACCTCGATGCTTTGAAGAAATATAAAAAAAAGAAGAAGCCCTGTCCAACTTCGATATTGAATCTCTGATCGAAGTGTTTGGAATAAAAAACTTCAGAGGTGTTTTCATGTCCGATTCTCTACCCTCTGCTGTGAAGAAAAAGGAGTATGGCGTGGTCAACCTGGACAGTTACAAAAATCCTGGTACACATTGGATATGCTACCTCAAAATTGACGATAACAATGCATTTGTTTTCGATTCGTTCGGTGGCACACCACCTGCCAGGTTGGTGAAGTATCTCAGTGTTGCCAACCTCTACTACAATGACAAACGCATCCAGGGTTTCACCGATGTTAACTGCGGCCACCTATGCCTTTCCGTTCTCGCATACATGTCTAAAATAAATAACCCGTCGGTGGAACATTTTCAGAAAGCATTGTGGAATCTTAAACACGATGGGTGTGTTCCATCTTACGAGCAAATCTTCGATCTTGAAACTCACGCTGCACGACGACATCGTCTATCCTAAATCCGTAGCTCTTCGTGCATTCTACAGCATGTACCTCATACCTAACGTCACGCAGCACAACAACAAAATTAGCGTCGGAAGCGAACACATCGTCGTCACGCCAGGCCAATACAATCTTTCCACTTTGCAAGCTCAATTACCTAAAGGCACGTACCTTTCTCAAAATTCGGTCACGCACAGAGTGGAAATCCTATCGGCGACGGAGACCGTGGACCTGGGCACCATAGGAGAACTTTTAGGTTTCGAGAACAACACCAAACTCGAAGCTGGCATCAAGCACACGGCAGTCAATATTCCTAAATTTCTAGCCATCGAAACTCTGAACGTTCACTGCAACGTGGCGGAAGGCATGATCACGAAATCCTCGGACGGATTACTGGGAAGTCACAAGCAGACGGGAATCATCGCCACGTTCAAACCCAGTTCCTAGTTCATGGAACCGATCATCTACACACCTTCTTCGCCGATCTATTTTCCAGTATGTCGCAACCGCATAGACGACATAGAGTTGGTGGTGACGAACGAGAAAGGAGAGGTGGTGGATTTCGCACGTGCAACGACCACTGCCATCGTGGAGATCAACGTATAATAAATAACACACATAGTGAAAAAAAAATGGAGCAAATCGAAAGTTACGAATTGCAATCTTTCCCTCCCAACCGTCGCACGTTCGCCTATCTCAACGAAGCGAACAGGGAGATCGAATACGACGTGGATGGGTTCGTAGGGGATGGGTTCGTAGGGGATGGGTTCGTTCATCCTCACAGAGCGGACCTCTACCTTCAATTCGACGTGGTGAAGAAAGAAAGCGGAGAAGCGTTTCCCGCAGCAGCAAACTTGATACTCGTGGACAACTTCGTGCCTCACCTGTTCTCGCAGGTGGAGGTGAGGAAACACAACACCGTCATCGACAGAATAGATTATCCAGGCATCACGTCGACGGCAGTGGGAACGTTGAAATTATCCAAAACGGACGCAGCGTACTACCAGGCCGGGGGATTCGAAGCCGGGACCAAAATATCGACGACAAGTCACACGGTGCTCTTTCCCATGCGTCTGCTGCCTGGTTTCTTCTCGGACTACAAGGAGATCATGTGGAAGGGAGGACTGAGGGTCACGTTTCGAAGAGCGGCCAACGACAACGACGCACTAATGCGATACGCTACTTTGGGTCCGGACGGCACCACGCCGATAGCCAACACTTTACCCGAAGCAGCGAAATGCGTCATCCGGAGCATGGAATTGAGAATGCCGGTGGTGGAATACGAAACGAACTACGCCCTCAAGTACAAAGCGGAGATCTTGAAAAGTCCGCAGGTGCCGATTCACTTTCACGGTTACCAGTGCGTGCAGAAGTTGGCGTCGGGAAGTCACATGGAATTCGACGTGACGACGCTGTTCAACAACATACAGTTCGACATGCCAGATTTCGTCGTAGTGCTTTTTCAGACCGGGAGGGACAAGAATCAGGAAAAAGATTCCAGCAAGTTCGACGACTGCAAGATCAAGAACGTTTATCTGAAGAACGGTAGGAACGAAGTGTTCCCGCGCGAGAATTACAACCTCGACGTGACCAAAAACGATTACCTCAAACTTTACGAAGCGTTTTCGGCTTACAAACGCGTGACCGAGGGAAGCGTGGACATGTACTACACGCCCAGCGAGTTCAAAGCACGGAGACCCATGACCGTCATCAACACATCTAAGAGAAAGAAGGTTGTGGTCAACGATCGAACCAACATCAAGGTCGTCTGCGAGTTCCACGATGCCTTGCCCGAGGATTCCCTATGCAGTGTCTTCCTGATTGCAGAGAAGTCCTTCGCCTACGACGTGAAAAACGAGAGGGTCACAGAGCAGTTTTAAAAAATATCGCCAACAAGCAAGAATAGCTTTTCTACATTCCCCAATTACAAAAGTTTTAATCTAAAAACACATCCAAAGCACTCCAATAGGATGCAGAGTGTTTTTTAGGATCAAATCGAATTTCTTAAACAAATTGAGGGGGGGCTTGCTTGTAGTTGAGTAGTTATCATCAAAACCTATCCAACAAACCCACAATCATCATCCTAGCTCAATTAGGAGCCGAGAAAATCAATATCTTAGAAAACGTCTTAAGATAATTGTCTTAAGAAAATTTTCTTGACAGACCGGAAGTAACATCTTGACAGACCGGAAGTCGACTTTCTTAAAGATTAAGATATTTGTCTTAAGACGTTTTCCAAGACGTTGATTTTCTCGGCTCCTATGGGGTCTAGAACCATGTAACTTTGATCTATGTATATACCAGTACTTGCCCAACCCCTGTGACCGAGTGGTTAGCACATCGCGCTTCGATGCCAAGGGTCCCGGGTTCGAATCCCGGTCGAGCATGGTTGTTTGTGAATATATATTCATCCATTTCATCACTCACCCCCAATCTTCGCAAATTAGCCAAAAGGTACAAAACGCGAAGTAAAATAAACTAAATCAATAAATCAATTATTAAGTTCCGTGTGTTGCAATCATGAAATTAAATTTTAATTAATTTTTTTTCCTATCCATCTCTCTCTCAAATCTATATAGCCTGTTCATATTTGGCATGTCGGCCATTTTGTTTACGTGGTAAAAAAAAAATCTCAAGCCACTTTTTGCGAATGCTCGTTCTGTAGCCATAAGTATAATTGGATATAGTTGTCAGATTTTATTTAATTTGAGGTTTAATATCAATAAGCGTGCATAAAAACTAAATATTTTAAATAAATAAGATTCGAATAACTATGTACTTCCACTAGCCTTTGCGATGGCGCAGCGGTAGCGTCGTTGCCTTGTAATCAAGGGTTCGATACCCCCACAAGTAGTTCTTAAAACTGTAGGTCCAGCCCCCCGATTAGTCTTACTGTGCATAAAGTGGACATAAAACATCAAATCAATCAGTACTTCCACTAGCCTCTGCGATGGCGCAGCGATAACGTCGTTGTCTTGTAATCAAGAGTTCGATACCCCCGGTGGAGGTACAAGTGGTTCTTGAAACTGTAGGTCCAGTTTCAAAAATCAACTCACAAAAACAAAACCATACTTATAAATCAAAAGCCAACTCATGTAAGCTAAGAAACAAAGTTACTTACTTTTGGAAAATACTGCAGAAATGCTCTTCACTATCGTTTAAAATAAAAACAGAACTTTCTACACCAGTGCTTTAAGTTTTATACGGTTTTCTAATAAGGTCAAAGGTGAAATGTTAGCCAACGCAACGTGGACCAATAGAAATCCGAGACAATCCGCTCTAGAAGATTCTTCCCCTACATTTCAGCCACATCATTTTGAATAATACATCGCATTGTATTACTGGTATCTATGCTGCTAACTGACGTCACTATATATACTTCCGTCATCCCAAGGCCTACGTATTGTTGAATTTTGTGTTATTGCGTCAATGTTGATAGCATGCGAAATCCCCTTTCGCATTACAGGTATTTCAATGTAATAAAAAGCTTTAGAATTTCATTAGAGATAAGAGGACTTGCATCACTGGTATCTATGCTGCTAACTGACATTACTATATATACTTCCGTCATCCCAAGGTCTACGTATTGTTGAATTTGTGTTATTGCGTCAATGTTTATAGCATGCGAAATCCCCTTTCACATTACAGGTATTTCAATGTAATAAAAAAGCTTTAGAATTTCATTAGAGATAAGAGGACGGTATTTCGAAACCAACACAATGCAATTTCCTGCTCATTCTCGTAACCTACTCCATATTCGAGTGAACATATTTTTGTTTAATGTCGTAAGTCATTTCAAATATAGGTCAAAGGGCGAGGTAGCATAAAAGCAAGATTTGCAGAAGGTAAAAAAAATAGCTTAAAAAACTGATGCCAGAGCTTCTCTTCTGCCTAATTTTCTCTCATTGTAGGTTAGTTTAGTGCGTAAAACGGATTACGCTGAGAGCAAAAGCCTATTAGCAGGTTGTAGTAGATTACACTGAGGGGGGCCTTACAGTAAGAGGGAGACAGCCTTATAGGAAAATGTCGTAAGTCATTTCAAATATAGGTCAAAAAACGAGTTAGCATAAAAGCAAAATTTACAGGAGGTAAAAAATAGCTTAAAAAACTGATGCCAGAGCTTCTCTTCTGTCTAATTTTCTCTCATTGTAGGTTAGTTTAGTGCATAAAACAGATTACGCTGAGAGCAAAAGCCTATTAGCAGGTTGTAGTAGATTACACTAAAAAAGGGGGGAAGGGGAGAGAGGGGGGGGGCTTACAGTAAAAGGGAGACAGCCTTATAGGAAAATGTCGTAAGTCATTTCAAATGTAGGTCAAAAAACGAGTTAGCATAAAAGCAAGATTTGCAGAAGGTAAAAAATAGCTTAAAAACTGATGCCAGAGCTTTTCTTCTGCCTAATTTTCTCTCATTGTAGGTTAGTTTAGTGCGTAAAACGGATTACGCTGAGAGCAGAAGCCTATTAGCAGGTCGTAGTAGATTACACTGAGGGGGGGGGCTTACAGTAAAAAAAAAGCAGCCTTATAGGAAAATATCGTAAGTCATTTCAAATGTAGGTCAAAAAACGAGTTTAGCATAAAAAATAGCTTAAAAAATAATGCCAGAGCTTTTTTCTGTCCATTTTTCTCTCATTGTAGGTTAGTTTAGTGCGTAAAACAAAAACCTTGGTGATTTTTCGAGTGAGGAGTTGGCAACACTGCTCATGCCTTACGAGAGAAATCCATTAAGGTGAGAAAGTAGGTCAAAGGACCGGCCCCCAGAATCGCCCATTCCACCTACTCACACGAAACTGGAGCACGGAACTTTTTACCGTGGTTCAAGTTTTACCCGGGAACCGTCACACGTATATAATAAAGAAGAGTGGCGGTGAAATTTTATTGGGGCGCTTCTACGAGGAGGAACTCTCTAAAACTAAATACCCCGACACGTACCTTATCGAAAAAGTTTTGCGTAAGAGAGGTGACAAACTTTTGGTGAAATGGCTGGGACTTCCGGGAACAAGTTGGATCGATTCGAACGAAGTGATTCTATGAGTACGTGGAATGTTGTGAAACGTTTACCTGATTCGGAAAATCGAACGAAAAAAAGGAACGGCGAATTGCTCCCCGACAGCATACGATGTCTGATCGTAGGACCTTCGGATGCGGAAAGACGACACTGCTCATTGATAATTTTATCCTCGCACCCAATTGGTTAGACTGGGAAAACAGACACCTCTACGTACTTTCGAAAAGTCTCGAACAACCGAAATACCAGCAACTTATGAAACTGTACGAGGGACTGGGCATTGCAACTTTCGCATCTGAAATCATTCCACTGGACGATTGTCTCGAGAATTCCGTTGTGGTGTTCGACGACATGATCTTGGAAAATCAAAACGAGATTCGTAATTTTTTCACTCGAGGACGTCACAAAGGATTAGATTGTTTCTACCTGGCACAAACTTTTTCCAAGGTTCCGAAACAACTGCTACGCGATAATGCTAATTTCATATGTTTGTTTCGACAAGACCACACCAATTTAAAACACGCACACGATGATTACGTAGGGGCCGACATAAATTACAATCTATTTTCTAAATTCTGCTCCCACTGTTGGAACAGTGACGATTTCGGATTCGTGACCATTGACATGACTCGAAAAGCAAACCATGAAAAATATAGGAATAAAATAAACGTTTATCTAGACGTCTCAAAGGCTAACAAGAGGACAATTTCAGATTTGCAACAAGAAGAATAAAATCCAAAAAGAATCAAAGGTCGAGAATCTAAAAAATAAAATTTGAAAAAACGTTCTTTTTTTCAAACGTCTGACAAGCATATATAAAATAACCATTACAACAAAAAGTGAGTGTTAGAAAAAGTGGATAGTCTCAAGCGGGTGACGGCAAGAAAACTACGAGAACCGAACGTATAGGCTGAGAATTCGACGTTTCAGAAACATTTCAACGTACATAGAAAAATGTCAAAACGTCAATTTCAAGAAGAGGACAATCTCAAGTTTCGGGAATACCTCGTGAAGCGATTCAAAGTTTGGAAATCCGAGAATCGCGGATCCTACGAAGAGAAGAAACGTCAGGATCAACCTGTGATCGACGCCATCAGCGGTCTAGGTAAAGAAATTAAAAGTGTCACGGAACAAAATAAAAATTTGATCAACGAACTAGTACCACTCGCAGCTAAAAGTTACGCTGTATCCACGCCCATTTCGAGCATTCCTTCGACGCCGTTCGAACTGAACGACGTACCGGCACGACGTCGAGCCATAGGTAGCACGTCGTCGTCTTCGGATAAGATCGAGTTGGGACCTTTGGCACGAGACTACCTGAGCACGGTTAAGTTCGACAAGGACGAAGTGTTCGGATTGTATCCGAGCATGGAAACCAACGAAGGCGGTGTGGTTTGGAAGATTGGGAAATCGAAGGTGACCTTCGAAGGCAACGACATTAAAGTTAATTTAGGCGAGAATTATAGTTGGACCAGGTATCCGGGTACGGTGGGACTGTGGGAACTCGTTGCCAAAAAGCAGCCGAAAGATTACACCGACGAAGATTACCAGAGTTACAGGGAAATTCTGATCATGACGGATGCCATGTACCAGAACAACGACGCCTCGCAGAATAGGGTGAAATCGAGCAGAGGCGAGAAGTACAGGAATCTCATGAAACCGATTTGGAACGAGGTGAAGAGTGGAAGCGGCGTCAAACGCTACAACACGTTACCCAAAGAATTCGTTTGGGTGGACGACGTGAGGAAGCTCGTGGACCGATTGTTGGTGATAGCCGGCGAAGAGAATGCAGGCAATCGTAATTTCTACAACGAGAAGGTTGGCATCGTGGACATGATCAGCACGAAACTTTCCAACTTCATCGTGAACGACGACAAGGGCATAGGTTACCTCATTAAAATTATCAACACGCTGCCTCCGAGATTCTGGAACGTGGCCGAAGGAAAGGGACTCGTGAACGACATCATCAACAAGTTACCTTTCGAGATGCATTTACCTGGCTACCAGTACTGCGGACCGGGTACCAAACTCGAGAAAAGATTGGAGAGAGGAGACAAGGGTGTGAATCCGTTGGACGCGGCATGCAAAGATCACGACATCGCTTACAACAACACTCGCACCGATCTGGATGCACGTCACGAAGCAGACAAGAAATTGGAACATGCCGCTTTCGAAAGATTCGTCAGCAGAGACGCTTCGCTGGGTGAACGGGTCGCCGCATTGGGTACCACCATCGCCATGAACACGAAACAAAAATTTGGGTGGGGTATATAAATAACATACAGTAAAAATAAATAAATAATAACAACATGTCTTGTATAACCGATTTACCGCACGAACTGCTATGTAAAATATTCAAACACGCAGTAAACTGAGATTGTGAGGATATAGGGAAACTTTTGATCATAGCAAAAACGACGCCGGAATTTCATATCCCTTGTGAAATGGTTGTCAAGAATTATCTTCGGGAGATTAGTGGCATGAGGTGCGGTGATCTCGATACTCTTCTTTCGACAGCAGGGGAAAAATTAAACGAGAGAATGGACGAACTGCGCGAGGCGAGGCAGGGGAGAAGACGATACACGGATGATTGGCGCAAGTCTAAACAGGAGACGGAAGAAATCATCACGCACATCATCGCGTTTTCGGAAGCACGAACTTTCTTCCTCCGTGAAAAAGAATAATAATATATATACGTGTCAAAACGTGATATATAAATAACACACATCATGAGAAAAAAAATAATCTTCGGTATATATAAATAACACACATTGTGAAAAAAAATTAAATTTCTACAACACCCTGAAATTTCTCTTCGATATGAGTGAAAAAAATGAGTGACCTCCAAGCATTGAAACAAATGCTAAATTTGTCAGACGAGTATGTAAAAATTCAGGAATTGGAAGTCGGCAAATCTTACACGATAACTTCCGGTTCAATCGTTTCTACCCAGTATGGTCCCAAGGTACATCTGTTGCTCAACGGACAATACAGTCTATTTTTACCAGATCGATACGCTAACATGTTATCCGACGAGAAGCTAGCTATTTTGATCGAGAACATAACTCGAATCGTGTACAAGGGGACAAAGGAACTTCTTGGTAAGAAAACGAAGCACGTAATAGAATTTGTGTAACGGGGCTGCGCGGAGTATATATAAAATAACATACCTTGAAAAAAAATTACACGAGAGAGGGAAACAAAAAAATCTCAGAACATATATATAAATAACATACTGTAAAAAAAAATTACACGAAACAAAAAAATCTCAGAACATTTATATATATAAATAACATACCGTGAAAAAATAACATAGAGCATCAACATGAAGCCCAAGGGTGTCGTGTACCAGATACCATATTCAAATCTGAAAAATCTAGGTGCCCTCGATGGGTTACTCACCAAGAAACAACGAAGAAGAAACAAGAAGAAACGTTCTTGCTTGACGAAAGGACACGGAATGAAATTACTTCTCAGCACTCCACAATTGAAAAGATTGCAGCGTTCGCGGAAAAAGCAAAAGATCGGAGGTTTCATATTAAGCATCCCGGCCATCCTGGCAGCATTGGGGGCCGTTGGAAGTTTGGCCGGCGGAAGTGCCGCCATCGCGAAAACCGTCATCGACTCGAAGAAGAACAAGGCGGAATTGGAAGAACAGAAACGTCACAATCTGGCCATGGAGAAGAAAGGGTTGAAGGGGGTCATGAGGAAGTTTAAAAAAAAGAAACAGCAGCACTCACCAACCGAGACATTGAATCTGTGATCAAACCATTACAAATCAAACACTTCAGAGGAGTTTTCATGTCCGTCTCGTTACCTTCAACCGTTAAAAGAAGAGAATGTGAAGTAGTCAACTTGGACAGTCAAGAAAATCCAGGCAAGCATTAGATATGTTACCACAAAAATGACAATAAAGCATTCGTTTTCGATTCTTTCGGAGGTGCTCCACCTACAAATTTAGTTCGTTATCTGAAAACAAACAAAACCTATATATACTACAACGACGAACACATTCAAAATTTCGGAGACGTGAACTGCGGTCATCTCTGTCTCTCCATGCTCGCGTTTCTCTCTAAAATAAATAACCCTACGATCGAAGATTTCCAGAAAGCATTGTGGAACCTGAAACAGCATCACAATGGGCGTGTTCCATCTCACGAGCGAATCTTCGATCTTGAAACTCACGCTGCACGACGACATCGTCTATCCTAAATCCGTAGCTCTGCGTGCATTCTACAGCATGTACCTCATACCTAACGTCACGCATCACAACAACAAAATTAGCGTCGGAAGCGAACATATCGTCGTCACGCCAGGTCAATACAATCTTTCCACTTTGCAAGCTCAATTACCCAAAGGCACGTACCTTTCTCAAAATTCGGTCACGCACAGAGTGGAAATCGTGTCCGCGACGGAGACCGTGGACCTGGGCACCATGGGAGAACTTTTAGGTTTCGAGAACAATCACCCGAAACTCGAAGCTGGCATCAAACACGTAGCAACCAATATTCCTAAATTTCTAGCCATAGAGACTCTGAACGTTCACTGTAACGTGGCGGAAGGCATGATCACGAAATCCTCGGACGGATTACTGGGAAGTCACAAGCAGACGGGAATCATAGCCACGTTCAAACCCAGTTCCGAATTCATGGAACCGATCATCTACACACCCTCTTCGCCGATCTATTTTCCAGTATGTCGCAACCGCATAGACAACATAGAGTTGGTGGTCACGAACGAGAAAGGAGACGTGGTGGATTTCGCAGGTGCAACGACCACTGCCATCGTAGAGATCAACGTATAATAAATAACACACATAGTGAAAAAAATGGAGCAAATCGAAAGTTACGAATTGCAATCTTTTCCTCCCAACCGTCGCACGATCGCCAATTTGAACGAAGCGAACCGGGAGATCGAATACGACGTGGACGTAGGCGACGGGTTCGTTCATCCTCACAGAGCGGACCTTTACCTTCAATTCGACGTGGTGAAGAAGGAAAGCGGAGACGCGTTCCCCGCAGCAGCAAATTTGATACTCCTGGACAACTTCGTGCCTCACCTGTTCTCGCAGGTGGAGGCGAGGAAACACGGTACGGTCATCGACAGAATCGATTATCCAGGCATCACGTCGACGGCGGTGGGAACATTGAAATTATCCAAAACGGACGCAGCATACTATCAGGCGGGAGGGTTCGAAGCGGGGACCAAAATATCGACGAGAAGTCACACGGTGCTCTTTCCCATGCGTCTGCTTCCGGGATTCTTCTCGGACTACAAGGAGATCATGTGGAAGGGAGGACTGAGGATCACGTTTCGAAGAGCGGCCAACGACAACGACGCACTGATGGGATACGCTACTTTGGGTCCGGACGGCACCACGCCACTGCCCAACACTTTACCCGAAGCAGCCAAGTGCGTCATCCGGAGCATGGAGTTGAGAATGCCGGTGGTGGAATACGAAACCAACTACGCCCTCAAGTACAAAGCGGAGATCTTGAAGAGTCCACAGGTGCCGATTCACTTTCACGGTTACCAGTGCGTGCAGAAGATAGCGTCCGGAAGTCACATGGAATTCGACGTGACGACGCAGTTCAACAACATACAGTTCGACATGTCAGATTTCGTCTTAGTGCTCTTTCAGACCGGACGCGATAACAATCAGGAAAAAGATTCCAGTAAATTCGACGACTCCAAGATCAAAAATGTTTATCTGAAGAATGGCAGGGACGAAGTGTTCCCGCGCGAGAATTACAACCTCGACATGACCAAAGATGATTACCTCAAACTTTACGAAGCTTACACGACTTACAAGCGCGTGACCGAGGGAAGCGTGGACATGTACTACACGACCAGCGAATTCAAAACCCACAGGCCGATGTCCGTCATCAATACCACGAAACGGAAGCAGGTGGTGGTCAACGATAGAACCAACATCAAGATCGTCTGCGAGTTCCACGACGCGCTGCCCGAGGACACCATATGCAGCGTCATCCTGGTCGCAGAGTAGTCCTTCATCCACGACGTGAAGAACGAGAGGGTGACGGAACAGTTTTAAATATATCGCCAACAAGCAAGAATAGCTTACAAACAACCCCCATTGCAAAATTTTTAATCTAAAAAAAAAAGCACACAAAGCACTCCAATAGGGTTGCAGAGTTTTTTAGGATCAAATCGAATTTCTTGAAAAAAGAAATTGAGGAGGCGGCGCTCGTTGTACTCTCCCAAGCTCTCCTATTGTTCACTGAACATGCCTTCACGCGGTACAGTCGATTTCAAATACCGCTACAATACCATTTTTTTGCATCATGAGGAGGAAAAAAAACATCGTAGCAGGGGGCCCAAGAACATCGTAGGAAAGGTGTCCCGTTTAGGTCGTAGCAGGGAGGGGGGGTTAGAGAGGAGGAAGCATTAACGCCGGTATTGCCAGCTGACGTCTTCTTCATCTTACTGCATAGTTATCATCTTATAGAAGGTTACGCCGTCAACTTGTAACTTGTAGGTTAGCCTCGCCTGTGAAATATCATATGTTTAAAAAAAAACAAGAGGTGTTTTGTGAAGCAACTGGTCAGTGTTGCCAACTCCTATTGGTAGGTTAGCTTCGCCTGTAAAATATCACCATGGTGAAATTTTCTTGGGGTGGGTTGGCAACATTGATTTCAATTAATGGCTGTGAACCCGGGCACCTGCACTACTCTAAAGTAGGTCAAAGCATGTAGAGGCTCTCGTGTAGTTTAGCACGAACAAAATGAATAGGTTAAGTTATATCACGTAAGATCGTGATATACCTACAAGTGCGAGGTGGGAAAAAAAAGTGGTGCATTGAAAATTGTACTAAAACATCGCTAAACGCTAAAACATTGACAACAAATTGTCAAAATATGTCAAAAAGTGATATTCAATTGACAAAAACGATGATACCTACAAAATGCTACTTTGAAACAACTAATTTCCACTACTTATACAATTTCAAACTCGCTAATCTCCGTTACTATAGGAGATACAGAAGTGATTTTACACTGAATGTAATCACGTCGAAGTTCTCTATTGGCTCATCAGGAAAATTTAATCCATGTGTAATATTCATGCTTAGTTACCATGGAAACTCTCATAATAATAAAGTAAACAATCTATGTGTGCATGATTGTAGTCGTCGTCGTGGAGATTTGAAATAACCACTTTGATTGTTGAAACAATGTAATACAACCTATGGCCTCACGTCTTACTATAACATTATATAAAATTTCAAACTCGCATATCTCCGTTACTATAGGAGATACAGAAGTGATTTTACACTCAATGTAATGACGTCAAATGTCTCTATTGGCTCATCCGGAAAAAAATAATCCATGTGTAATATTCATGCTTAGTTACCATGGAAACTCTAATAACAATAAAGTAAACAATCTATTTGTGAATGAATGTAGTCGTCGTTGTGGAGATTTGAAATAACCACTTTGATTGTTGAAACAATGTAATACAAACTATGGCCTCACGTTTTACGATAACATCATATAAAAATTCAAACTCGTATATCTCCGTTATTATAGAAGATACAGAAATGATTTTACACTTTATGTAATTAAGTCGAAGCTCTCTATTGGCTCATACGGAAACATTTAATCAATTTGTAATATTCATGTTTAGTTAAAAAGGAAATTTTCATAACAAAAAATAAACAATCTATTTAAGCATGATTGTAGTCGTCGTCGTGGAGATTTGAAATAACCACATTGATTGTTGAAACAATGTAATACAAACTATGGCCTCACGTTTTACGATAACACTATATAAAATTTCAAACTCGCATATCTCCGTTACTATAGGAGATACAGAAGTGGTTTTACACTCAATGTAATCAGGTCGAAGCTCTCTATTGGCCATCTGGAAAAATTAAATCCATGTATAATATTCATGCTTAGTTACCATGGAAACTCTCATAACAATAAAGTAAACAATCTATTTGTGCATGATTGTAGTCGTCGTCGTGGAGATTTGAAATAACCACTTTGATTGTTGAAACAATGTAATACAACCTATGGCCTCACGTTTAAAGATAACATTATATAAAATTTCAAACTCGCATACCTCCGTTACAATAGGAGATACAGAAGTGACTCTACATTCAAGGTAATCAGGTCGAAGATCTCTATTGGCCATCGGGAAATTTTTAATCCATGTGTAATATTCATGATTAGTAGTAGTATAAAATAAAATATGATGAGCGCACTTATAGCGTAGAAAAGAAGAGCTCATATGATTAAACAGCCTGATTTGCCTACACTTAAAACTATGCCAAGATGCCCTTATTCCCCATTTCTTCAAGTGTGATATGCTCTCAATCCCAAGAATCTTGAATCCTAGTGTAGAAAAGAAGAGTTCATATGCCCCGATTTGCCCACACTTAAAACTATGTCAAAAAAGGTCATATAGCCAAATCGGCTATGTGTGTACATATTTAAATCTAAAGAATTTTGAATTCTAGTGTAGAAAAGAAGAATCCCCCTCAGACAGATTTGCCCATGTGTGTAAAAGCTACATCTCTTAGTTTGTTGTCCATAAACTTGTCAAAAATATGCCCCTCTTGATATTGTTTTGGCTATACTTAAAACTAGGGCAAAAATGCTCATAAGAGCTTTTGCTTACAGGTCAATACAATACAAGGTCAGGCTGCAAATTGTTTCATGTTCTTTTTAATCTTTATTCATGTTTCATGTCCTGGCCAGCAATAAATCATGCATGCCTGGGAGATTTATATGCTTGCATGCATGAGATAAAATCTACACTGTGCCTTTCAGGGAAAATTATCTATGCCATTCTTCATTCTAATTCTTCATGTCATTTAACTCCAAGGGAAATTCCTAGTAAAAAGAACATTGGCCTCTATGCATGTTGACATATATGCCTGAAATGGATTCAAGTTTTGCCTTGTTCTGATAATATTTACCTGAGAGAGACTTACAGAAATATTTATTCCACATTTCAAAGTCCAACTTTGAATTGTATTTATCTGATATAGAGCTCAATTACTCCTGGGTTCTGAGACCCAGTAGAGTGTAGTGCAAAGTCCCATGGCTTTTATTGACTTGTAATCAAGAGGCTTCTGGGTTTAAGTCCTAATAAAATGTGAGGCCTCCCCTGATTGCAAAATGTTAATATTGTTGTCTTGTAGACAAGAGGCTCGGGTTTGAGTTCTGATAAAATGTGTAAGATTGAAATACATGTGGCAAAATAATATGTCCACACGTGAGATTTTGAGAATAAACACTGCTAGTTGATTTATAACTGATAGCTCCCAGATCTGAAACCTTGTAAAGTGTGTTGTACAACAGCATAAAAGAGCAAAACTATTTTATATTGGGTATCACCAGAGCCTAGTTATTGCTGTTGTTTGGGTATAAAACCACCAGCTCAGCCACTAACTGCTGTTATAATTGTTTTGGCATATTGTCCATAGTTCTGTTTTTTTGACCAAGAAATTTTATATAAACAAACAACAAAAAATGCCAAATCAAAAATATTGCAATCAATGCAATAAAAATATATCTAGTTCTAATTGGTCTAGGCATCGCCATATTTGTAACCCTAAGAAATGCAGAAAGGCCACAAAAATGTGTCCAAGATGCCATAAAATATTAAGCAAGGCATATTACAAATGGCATAAGTGTAATTCTTATGTACAGTCATCAACATTGCCCCCACAACCATCTACATCTGGTCTGAAAAGGAAGCATGAAACACCTGTTAATACTGGACCAGCAAAGCAGCCACGCTATGAACCCATCCATAGCAGTTTTAATGGCCAACTTAGGTATTACCGGTTTGTATTAGAGCCAAAATGTGATATTAAGAATTTTTTGAACAGTATAAATCCTGATGTGCAGGCAATTCTAAATGCACAAAATGGCTCTTATAAGCTGTCCCTCAAATTGTTTACACAATATAAGAAGCCAAATGGCACAAAATTTACACAGCCCCACATAACAGAAACTGTACCGGTATATTCAAATGCAAATTCAGACAAAATAATAAGCAGTTTGATAGATCAATTGAATATTAAACACTCTGAATTTGCTGCAAAAGAATCAGGATGGAGCCTATGCGGAACTTCACACAAGTTCTATGTTAATATTTCTGAATTCAGCCCATTACAAGGATCTACATATCTGCCTTTACCTGCTAATATTAAAAACAAACAAGCCGTGGTTAATATAAAGAATAATGATGAGAAATGCTTTTTGTGGTGTATTTTAGCTGCTTTGTATCCAGTTTCAAGGCATCCTGAGCGAATAAGTTATTATAAACAACATGAAAATGATTTTGATGAAGCAATGGAGGGTTTAGAATATCCAATGTCTGTTCAGAATATTGATAAATTTGAAAAAAAGGCCAGGAATATCAATGGTAAACAATTATCTATTAATGTATTTATTTGTTCTATTGGCCGTGGCAATTGCTTGATAGATCCTCTCAGAATCAGTACATTTGATGATGATTCTGCTTTTCCGATTGATCTGCTCTTAATTGAAAGGGATGATACACGCCATTATACTCTGATACATAATCTTGAAGCTTTAGTCAGAACACAACTAGACAAAACTCATAGAATATTCAAGTTGTGCAGAAGATGTTTGTCTGTATTTGATGGTCAAAAAATGGTGAATGGGGTTCGGGAAGAGAATGCAGAAATTGCTAAAAACAAGTTAATTTAGCATCTGAAATATTGTGGCAACCATAAACCTGTTCATATGGTGATGCCCAATCCAAGTGAAAATGCTAAATTCAAAAAGTTTGAAGCCTTGTTGGAACACCCAGCATATATAGTCTGTGATTTTGAATCAAACCTCAAACCCCTTGCATTCTGCAGCCCAGATCCTGATGAACCTTCAATTACATCATACCAGCTACATGAACCTTCTAGTTTTTATTATGTGATTGTACAGGATGGTGTGGTTAGTAAAGAATATTTATACATGGGAGCAGATGCCATCAAAGAATTTGCACTTAAAATAGAAACTGAGTGCCATGACATAGCATCTAATGTCTTATTAAAATCAAAACCCGTGTTGCCTTTAACAGAGGAACAGATTGAATATTTCAACAATGCAGAAAAATGCCCGGTATGTGATTCTGAATTTTCAGATGCAAATATCAAGGTTCATCACCATTCCCATACGGATGGTAAATTCTTAATAACCCTGTGTAATAGCTGTAATATTAAGATCCAGAGCCCAAAATTTGTCCCTATATTTTGCCATGGACCATCCAATTATGATTTCCATCATTTGATCAGGTACGAGGGGTTTGACAAGCAGAATTTAAATATTTTAGCTGAAAATAATGAAAAATATATTGCCATTAGCAAAATAATTAAAGTTAATGGTGTTCCTATTCATTTAAGATTTCTTGATTCATACAGAATTTTATCGGCTAGCCTGGCTACACTGGCCACTCAATTATCTGATGATCAATTCAAAATCACATGTGCTTTTTTCCAAATCAGGACCTGAAATTAATTAGGCGGAAGGGTGTATATCCATATGACTATGTTACAGATTTTTCTAAATTTGATGAGTGTGCTCTGCCACCACAAGAGTTTTACAGCAAAATCAGAGGATCTGGAATCACTGATGATGATTATCACCATGCCCAGTTGATGTGGAACAATTTAAAATGCCAGACATTTGGTGATTATCACAAGGCATATTTAAAACTTGATGTGACCCTCTTAGCTGATATAGTGCAGGCATTCAGAAAATCTTCCATGCAAAATTATAAGCTGGATCCAATGTATTTTTACAGTGCTCCGGGCCTAGCATGGTCTGCAATGTTTTTAAACACTAAAATGCAATTGGATCTGATCCAAGATCAAGACATGTATCTGTTTATGGAACAATGTAAGAGGAGGCATGGTGCAATGTTCTCAGAGATATGCCAGAGCAAATAACAAATATATTCCTGATTATGATCCAGCATTGCCATCAAATTTTATACTGTATGTAGATGCAAACAGCCTCTATGGTTATGCTATGATGGATAAATTGCCATATGCAGGGCTTGAGTGGGTTGAAAATTTCAATATTGAAGATCTTAAAGATTTTGATGACAGTAACTATGGCCTGTTCTTAGAGGTTGATCTGACAATTGCTGATAATTTACACAACACATTTTCTGATCTGCCCCCAATTCCTGAAGTTGAGTGCTCACCTGGGTCTAAACAGAAGAAATTGATGATGACTCTAGAGCCAAAACAGGATTATGTCATATATTACAAAAACCTCCAGTTCCTGATGAATCATGGTGTTCAAGTGACCAAAGTTGGAAAAGTTTTGAGGTTCAAGCACTCAAGATGGTTGAAGCCATATATTGATACAAACACAGAGCTTCGAACATCTGCATTGAGCCAGTTTGATAAGACCTTGTTTAAATTGATGGTCAATTCAGTGTATGGCAAAAGAATTGAAAATGTCAGAAAACATATTGATGTTAAAATAATTACTGACCCCAGCCGGAGCAAAAAATTGATAGCAAAGCCAAACTTCAATTACAGAAGAATTTATGATGAGAATATGGCACTTTTCAACATGAAAAAAACAAATATTAAGTTTGATAAGCCTATTTATGTAGGGGCTGTGATATAGGAATTGGCCAAATTACACATGTTAAAATTGTTTTATAATGTGTTGAAGCCTTTTTATAAGGATCGTGTCAAACTGATGTACATGGACACAGATAGTTTTGTTTTTGATATTCAAACAGAAGATGTTTATCAAGATATAGCACAGCCTGAATTGTTTAAATATCTTGATACCACTGAACATTCAAAAATTAAACCCTACAACAAAAAGGTGTCTGGCAAGTTAAAAGATGAGACACTTGGTGATGTTATTGTGGCATTTGCTGGGTTAAGGGCCAAGATGTACAGTTTTGAAACATGTAGTGGTGCTGTTGCAAAAAAAGCCAAGGGCATTGGCAGAGTAACAGTAGACCAAGAGCTTGAATTTAAAGATTATGAAGATTGTCTCAAATCATGTAGCACAATCAGAACATCAGAATCCAGAATTCGGAGTGTAGATCACTTGTTGACTTCAAATATTGTAAGAAAAGTGGCTCTGGACCCACATGATGATAAGAGATGTATTTCGTCATGTGGCATACATTCTCTACCATGGGGTCATTGTGATTTGAAAAATGGCATTCAATGCCCAATTACAGAGCATGATTTGAAATACATAAACATGCCTATGAACTTATTTGGGTTCAAAAAACAGGCTGTTATGGACCTGCCAACACCACAACCCTCTTCTGATATAATATCTAAACTAAGTGCTTTGTTAATTATTCATCTGAACAGCATACTTACAGATGTTGATGATGAAACAGGTAAAACATTGTACATATTTAACAATAATTTAAATCATTACCAATTACCTGTAGGTGGTCAATTGCACTTTATTACAACCCCTGAGGGTAATGTCAAGATTTCAGTAGGGAGAAATATTTATAGAATTAAGCACTCAAACATGATTTCTGGCACTGTATATACTGTTTCTGCTGGTGACTGCTTATATATTGAGGTCCCTGGATCCTATGACAAGCTTATACCCTTTTTTATAGAATTAAGAATTAGATATTCAATAATAAATAACCACTAAAACAAAAATGCCTAATGATATATTTGGCCATGCAAGACATGAAGATCACAGTGATGAGATTCTGATGCTTGATGTCAGAGTCAAGAAATTAAGAAGTGATTTACAAGCTTTACAAACCACACTCAATGCCAGTCTTCAACTAGAAATTACAAATTTGCAATCAGAATGCATGGACCCTCTTCTTAAAATTGATTCTGAACTCAAATTATTGCTTCAGAAATATACTGACCTGGCCACATTGGATAATTTTCAAAGTTTAGAAGAAGCTGTAGCAGCTCTTCAAGCCAAATTTAAGACCCAGGCTAACAACTCTGAGCAATTGAAACAACAATTAGAAGAGCAGATTAATAATGTCCAGGCACAGCTCCAAACAATTGTCAAAAGCAAAAATCACAAGAAGATTTTGATCTAGTGATTTCCACTCTAAAGGAACAGATTCAATCACTCCAGATACCTAATCTGGACCCCTTGAACAATGCCATAGCCGAGGTTAAAGAAAAAATTGAGACACTTGAAAATTTTATGAACAACTTGCCATCTTCTGATGCTTTGAGTGCATTAACTCGGAGTGTTGCCAACATTAAGCTACAACTTGAAACATATGAAGATTTTGGAAAAATTCAAAGTACCATAACCCATCTTGAGGGTACAATAGCAGCAGTGCAAAGTGATTTGACAAATGTACAAGAATCCCGCCTGCCCGGTATTGTAGATACCCTTGTTAGTGTCCAGCAACAGATTACATAACTTGAAAACCTCAACACTGAATCTGAGCTATCTCATTTTCATCACTTGATTGATGATATCCAAACAAAGCTTGAAATTTTCCAACAATCAACACCCACTCAGGCAGATATAGCCCTGCTCCAAAATGCTATGCAAAATGTGGCTGATGCTTCTGAATTAAACAATGTGAAATTGGCACTTGAATCTTTGCAAAATACTGTGTCAAATCTGCCTACATCACAGGAACTTAAAAATATTAAGAGAGCTGTGAATCGCATATTGAAATCAGAAGATATCAAGAATATCCAGACAGAGATCAAACAACTTACTCAGACAGTGGCCACTCTACCAAGTAATCAACATATTAATGAACTGCATGCCCTGTTTGAGGATATCAGAAGACAGGTCCATGATATTACTGCTAAAATTCAAAATTGGCAGTTATTGAAAATTTGCAACAAATTGTAGCTAATATCAAGCAACAGCTAGGGACCATGGAATCCAATCAAGCAAATGCTTTGTCTGTTTTTGCCACCCAGCTTCAAGAGATTGTGCAACAATACAAAAAAACTTGTTGTGGACATAAAAATCAAGCCAGGCCATGATGATGTTGTTAGGACCATCAATGAGCATCTTGAATCTGTAACAAGCAGATTGCTTACAGCAGAAAAAGAAATAACAGGCATAATTGAGAATCCAAAACATACAGTAATTCTTGAATTGTACAGCATTCCCAACAAAGAATATGATTCACCATTTACACCAGGTGGCAAAATATATATGCTGTCCCCTGCACAATTTTATTACCAGTTTTTTGTTGGGGGCACACTGAGACCAATCAAGATCAAATATTGGCTTCAACCACAGGCACACCACTACCCTACCTTATCAATAACAAATGCTGATAACAAAGCAAAAATCACCAGTGTAGAGTTAGAGGATTTTACAGACCCCAATACATTAGAAACAGCCTATGCTGAAGATGATGGCTCTCTGGAATTTAAAATACAAATAGGAGACAAATTATATTTAGAAAATCCTGTAGTATCAGCTGCTGAACACCCCATAGATGCAATATTCTTGTTTTCATATTATGTCTAGAGAAATTATTGTTGATGAATTACACAGACAAGCCAGACATAATTATAAGAGACTGCCAGTAGTTACAAAAGGCATAGATGATTTATGGCAGAGCGACTTGATTGAGATGGCAAGTGGACAGCTGAAAAACTTAGACAAAATCAACAAGGGCTACAAGTATCTACTCACTTTAATAGACACTTTTTCAAAATTTGCCTGGGCTGTGCCACTCAAATCCAAGACTGGAAAATGTGTTACAGAAGCCATCAGGACAATCATCAATCAGAGTGGAAGATCACCGCGCTATTTGCAAACAGATAATGGCAAAGAATTTTATAATTCTGTGTTCCAACAATTTATTAAAAGCCAGTCAATACAACATTATTCGAGTTACAGTGATTTCAAAGCCTCAATTGTAGAGAGATTCAACAAAACCCTAAAAAATCTTATGTATAAACAATTTACACTTCAAGGTAATTATAAATGGATTAATCTTCTTCCAGAACTTCTACATAAATATAACAACTCGGTTCATTCTACAATCAACATGAAACCCTCTGAAGTAACTTCATCTGATGAGCAAAAATTGATCAGGACTGTTTATTATCCTAGATACCAGCCAACAACAAGAAAGGCCAAATACAGGGTGGGTGATCAAGTAAGAATCAGCAAATATAAGCACTTATTCAAAAGAGGCTTTACAAGAAACTGGAGCACTGAATTATTTACAGTGGTTCAAGTTAAACCTGGGACCCTTAACACATATATAATAAAAGATCACCGAGGAGAAATTCTCAAAGGCAGGTTCTATGAAGAAGAACTCAACAAAACTAAACAGCCTGACACATATCTCATAGAAAAAATCATCCGCAGAAAAGGCAACAAGTTATTTGTTAAATGGCTAGGACTTCCAGAACACAGCTGGATCGATGCAGACAAAGTGATAATATGAGCACCTGGGATGTTATAAAAAGGCTGCCAGAACCTGAACAGCAGATTAAGAGAAATGGCAAGTTGCTGCCTGAAAATATTAGATGTCTTATTGTTGGGCCATCGGCTTGTGGTAAAACTACACTAATGATTGATAATTTTTTATTGGCACCCAACTGATTAGACTGGAAAAACAGGCACTTGTATGTTTTCTCTAAGAGCTTGGAACAATTAAAATATCAGCAGCTGATGAAACTATATGATGGATTGGATATTGCCACTTTTGAACCAGATGTTAAGCCACTTCATGAATGTCTCGATAATTCTGTTGTTGTGTTTGATGACATTATACTGGATAATCAAAACAAGGTTAGAAATTTCTTTACACAGGGCCGACACAAAAACATTGATTGCTTCTACCTTGCACAGACTTTTTCAAAAATACCCAAGCAGCTGATCCGAGACAACAGCAATTTTATATGTGTGTTTCATCAAGATCATACCAACCTCAAACACATACATGATGAATATGTAGGTGGGGACTTGAGCTACAATGATTTTTCCAAGTTTTGCAGTAGGTGCTGGAACCAGGACAGTTATGGGTTTGTCACAATTGATATGACAAGAAAACCCAATAGTGGCAAATACAGAAATAAAATCAACAATTTTCTAGACATTGAAACATATATATATAACCATGAAAAGGCCAATCATTGATGATCTTAAATTAAGAGATTATCTTTTAAAAAGATTTAAGGGATGGAAATCACAGAACCGAGGAATTTATGAACAACACAAACAAACAGAACAGCGTATTATTGATGCTATTAGTGAATTAGGTAAAAATATCAAAACTGTTACAGAGCAAAATCAAAATTTGATCACAGAGCTTGTACCTGTAGCTGCTAGGAACATATTAGATTATCCAATCACCCCACTTTCCAGTATTCATACACCTAGTCTTATTGCTCCTCGAAGAATTGAAGCTACTCAGGATCCTATTGAATTGGGTCTTCTTGCTCAAAAATATTTAAGCACACTTAAAGACAACAAAGATGAGGTCTTTGGCTTATATGCTGACACAGAGCGTGATGGTAGCATCATACATAGAATTGGCAATTTCAGAGTAACATTTATGGGAGATGATCTCATTGTATATTCAGAATCTCATCTTGGAGAAAAAGGTGGTTTTGTTAAGTATCTCGGAACACCTGGGTTGTGGGAACTGATGACTAGGAAAAGGCCTAGCAGCTATATAGATCAAGATTATGAGCATTACAAAGAAATATTAATAAAATCAGATGCTCTGTACCAGAACAATGGTCCCACACAAAAAAGAGTCAAGTCTAGCAGTGGAGCAAAATACAACAATTTAATCAAGCCCATATGGTCTCAGATCAAGACTGGCAGTGGAATCAAACAATACAACACCCTGCCGAAAGAATTTGTGTGGGTTGATGATGTCAGGAAACTTGTAGATAGGTTATTGGTGATAGCTGGGGAGGAAAATGCTGGCAACCACAATTTTTACAATGAAAAAGTTGGAATTATGGAAATGATAAGCACCAAATTGTCTAATTTTATAGTGATTGACACTAAGGGCATTGGATATCTTATAAAAATTATTAATACTCTACCACCTAAAATTTGGAATATTTCTGAGGGTCGGGGCTGGTTAATGACATTATAAACAAGTTGCCATTTGAACTACACATTCCAGGCTATCAGTATTGTGGTCCCGGTACAAAATTGGACCATATATTAAACAGAGGTGATCCTGGTGTTAATCCCCTAGATGCTGCTTGTAGAGACCATGACATAGCATACAACACACATTCTGATCTTGACAAGAGACATGTTGCAGACAAAAATTGGAAGAGGCTGCATTTGGTAGATTTGTAAGCAAAGATGCTTCTTTAAGTGAGAGAATAGCAGCATTGGGGACCATCATAGCTATGAACACCAAACAAAAACTGGGGTGGGGTTTGTGAATATATATATAATAAACCTACAATGAAGGCCAAGGGTGTTATGTATCAAATACCTTATGCAGGTCTTAAATCTCTTGGGCCTATTAATAATCTTCTAACCAAAAAGCAGCGCAAGAAAAAAATTCTTGTCTAGCCAAGGGCCATGGTATGAAATTGTTACTTAGTACCCACCAATTAAAAAAATTACAGCAATCCAGGAAAAAATCACATGTGGGTGGTTTTATATTTACTATCCCTGCCATCTTAGCAGCACTCGGGGCTGTGGGGAGCTTGGCTGGGGATCAGCCGCCATAGCAAAAACAGTAATAGATGCCAAGAAGAATAAGGCAGAATTAGATGAGCAGAGGCGCCATAACCTGGCCATTGAGAAACAAGGCAAAGGTGTTAAGAGAGCCATGAATAAGTTTAAAAAAACAAGAGCCGCTTACAAACCAAGATATTGAAGCTTTAATCAAGCCACTGGGCATCAAAAATTTTAGAGGTGTGTACATGTCTGATTCTTTACCAGAACAACCACTCAACAAAGAGTGTGGCATAGTTAATTTGGATAAGTACAAAAATCAGGGCACTCACTGGATCTTAAATATTTAAACAATGAGGCATTTGTGTTTGATTCATTTGGAGGTGTTCCACCTGAAAATTTAGTAAAATATCTAAAATCAACTAATCTTTATTACAATAATGCCCGTGTTCAGAACTTCAAAGATGTTAATTGTGGACATCTGTGATTATCTGTTCTTAGATATATGTCTCAAATAAATAAACCATCAATTGAAAATTTTCAAAAAGCCCTGTGGTATCTGAAACATCATGGGGGTATTCCATCTCACCAGCCAAAATTCAATATTGAAACTTAGATTACATGATGATAGAGTGTATCCCAAAACAATAGCTCTCAGAGCATTTTATGGCATGTACTTGATCCCTAATATTACACACCACAACAACACAATTGCAGTTGGTGATCAAAAAATTGTCATCACTCCAGGGCAATATAATCTGTCCACTCTAAATGCTCAATTACCCAGAGGTATAGTATTAACTCAAAATTCTGTCACTCACAGAGTAGAGATTGTATCTGCTACAGAAACAGTGGATCTGGGTACTATAGGAGAGCTATTAGGATTTGAGAACAACACAAAACTTGAACCAGCCATCAAACACACTGCTATTAATATACCTAAATTCTTAGCCATAGAGACTCTAAATATTCACTGTAATGTGGCCGAGGGTATGATCACCAAATCAAATGGCATAGGCACTCACAAACAAACTGGCATCATTGCAACATTTAAACCTAATTCTGAATTTATGGAGCCAATCATCTACACTCCATCCCCAACATTATATTTTCCTGTGTGCCATAATAGAATAGATAACATTGAGTTGATGGTCACTAATGAAAAAGAAGAATTAGTTCATTTTGCTGGAGCCACAACAACTGCAATCATAGAGATTAACATTTAAATAAAAATACATACAAAAAAAATGGAAAATATTGAGAGTTATGAGTTACAATCATTCCTCCCAAACAGGAGGACCTTTGCAAATTTAAATCAACCCAACACAGAGATTGAGGTTGATCTTGATGTAGGGGATGGCTTTATACACCCCCACAGAGCAGATCTATACATCAAATTTGATGTTGTAAAACTCGATGGAACAGATTATCCGGCAAATTCAAATATAAGATTGGTAGATAATTTTGTGCTACATCTGTTCTCTGAAATTGAGATCAGAAAACATGGTGTTGTTATAAATAGAGTGGATTACCCCGGCATTACCTCCACAGCTTTGGCCACACTAAAATTATCCAAAACCGAGGCTTCTTACTACAAAATAGGTGGATTTGAGGCTGGTGATAAAATTATATCTAAGAGCCACACAGTGCTGTTCCCAATGCGCTTGTTGCCAGGATTCTTCTCAGATTACAAAAATATTATGTGGAAGGGTGGTTTAAGAATCACATTTAGAAGAGCTGCCAATGATAATAATGCTTTGATGAGGTACAGTGCAATAAACTCTACCGGGGAAGCTTTGCCTAATACCCTACCTGATGAGGGCAAGTGCATTATTCAGACTATGGAGCTAAGAATCCCGTTTGTTGAATATGAAGCCAGTTATGCTCTTAAATACAAAGCAGATATAATAAAAAATCCACAGATTCCTTTACAATTTTATACATATCAATGTGTACAGAAGCCTTCCGCTGGTACTTATTATCAGTTTGATGCTACAAATTCATTCTCCAGTATACAATATGACATGCCGGATTTTGTGGTGGTATTGTTTCAGACTGGAAGACATAATAATCAGGAAAAAATGCAAGTAAATATGATAGCTGCAACATCAAGAACATATATCTTAAAAATGGCAGAAATGAGGTATTCCCTAGAGAAAATTATAATTTAGACATGTCCAAGGATGATTTCCTTAAATTATATGAAGCATTTACAGCATACAAAAGGGTCACTACTGGCAATACTGACATGTATTACACACCAGATGAATTCAAAGCACAGAGACCCATGTTTGTCATCAACACTTCAAAAAGGAAACAAGTTGTGGTTAATGACAGGACAAACATTAAAATTATCTGTGAATTCCACGATACACTCCCTGATGACACTATATGTAGTGTTATTCTTATAGGGGAAAAATCATATATTTATGATGTAAGAAATGAGAGAGTCACAGAGCAATTCTAGAAGAGCTCTGCATATTACATTGTTTTAGTACTAGATATATGAGTTGAGGCTGGTGTCCAATTAAAATATTGAGCATATTCCAGGTAATAAGTATTTAAGGATATATTACATTATATTATTGTGTAAGCAAAAGCTCTTATGAGCATTTTTGCCCTAGTTTTAAGTATAGCCAAAACAATATCAAGAGGGGCATATTTTTGACAAGTTTATGGACAACAAACTAAGAGATGTAGCTTTTACACACATGGGCAAATTTGTCTGAGGGGGATTCTTCTTTTCTACACTAGAATTCAAAATTCTTTAGATTTAAATATGTACACACATGGCCGATTGGGCTATATGCCCTTTTTTGACATAGTTTTAAGTGTGGGCAAATCGGGGCATATGAACTCTTCTTTTCTACACTAGGATTCAAGATTCTTGGGATTAAGAGCATATCACACTTGAAGAAATGGAGAATAAGGGCATCTTGGCATAGTTTTAAGTGTAGGCAAATCGGGCTGTTTAATCATATGAGCTCTTCTTTTCTACGCTATAAGTGCGCTCATCCTATTGTATTTTATACTAATATTAGTTACCATGGAAACTCACATAACAATAAAAATAACAATCTATTTGTGCATGAATGTAGTCGTCGTCGTGGAGATTTGAAATAACAACTTTGATTGTTGAAAGAATGTAATACAACCTATGGCCTCAAGTTTTACGATAACATTGTATAAAAGTTCAAACTCGCATATCTCCGTTAATATAGAAGATACAGTAGTGATTTTACACTTAATGTAATAGGGAGAAGCTCTCTATTGGCCATCGGGAAATTTTTAATCCACGTGTAATATTCATGCTTAGTTACCATTGAAATTCACATAACAATAAAGTTAACAATCTATTTGTGAATGATTGTAGTCGTCGTCGTTTAGATTTGAATTAAGCACTTTGATTGTTGAAACAATGTAATACAACCTATGGCCTCACGTTTTACGATAACATTATATAAAAATTCATACTCGCATATCTCCGTTACTATAGGAGATACAGAAGTGATTTTACACTCAATGTAATCAGGTCGAAGCTCTCTATTGGCCATCGGGAAATTTTAATTCATGTGTAATATTCATGCTTAGTTACCATGGAAACTCACATAACAATAAAGTTAACAATCTGTTTGTGCATGAATGTAGTCGTCGTCGTGGAGATTTGAAATAATCACTTTGATTGTTGAAACAATGTAATACAACCTATGGCCTCTCGTTTTACGATAACATTATATAAAATTTCAAACTCGCATATCTCCGTTACAATAGGAGATAGAGAAGTGACTTTACACTCAATGTAATCAGGTCGAAGCTCTCTATTGGCCATCGGGAAATTTTTAATACATGTGTAATATTCATGCTTAGTTGCCATGGAAACTCACATAACAATAAAATTAACAATCTATTCGTGCATGAATGTATTCGTCGTCGTGGAGATTTGAAATAACAACTTTGATTGTTGAAACAATGTAATACAACCTATGGCCTCACGTTTTACGATAACATTGTATAAAAGTTCAAAGTCGCATATCTCCGTTATTATAGAAGATACAGAAGTGATTTTACACTTAATGTAATTAGGTAGAAGCTCTCTATTGGCCATCGGGAAATTTTTGATCCACGTGTAATATTCATGCTAAGTTACCATGGAAACTCATATAACAATAAAGTTAACAATGTATTTGTGAATGAACTGTAGTCGTCGTCGTGCAGATTTGAAATAACAACTTTGATTGTTGAAACAATGTAATACAACCTATGGCCTCACGTTTTACGATAACATTGTATAAAAGTTAAAACTCGCATATCTCCGTTATTATAGAAGATACAGAAGTGATTTTACAGTTAATGTAATCAGGTCGAAGCTCTCTATTGGCCATCGGGAAATTTTTAATCCATGTGTAATATTCATGCTTAGTTACCATGGAAACTCTAATAACAATAAAGTAAACAATCTATTTGTGCACGAATGTAGTCGTCGTCGTGGAGATTTGAAATAACCACTTTGATTGTTGAAACAATGTAATACAAATTATGGCCTCACGTTTTACGATAACATTATTTAAAGGTTCAAAATCGTATATCTCCGTTATTTTAGAAGATACAGAAATGATTTTACACTTTATGTAATTAGGTCGAAGCTCTCTATTGGCTCATACGGAATGTGTAATATTCATGATTAGTTACCAAGGAAATTTTCATAACAAAAAATAAAATATCTATTTAAGCATGATTGTAGTCGTCGTCGTGGAGATTTGAAATAACCACTTTGATTGTTGAAACAATGTAATACAAACTATGGCCTCACGTTTTACGATAACACTATATAAAATTTCAAACTCGCATATCTACGTTACTATAGGAGATACAGAAGTGATTTTACACTCAATGTAATCAGGTCGAAGCTCTCTATTGGCCATCTGGAAAAATTTAATCCATGTATAATATTCATGCTTAGTTATTATGGAAACTCTCATAACAATAAATAAACAATCTATTTGTGCATGATTGAATTCGTCGTCGTGAAGATTTGAAATAACCACTTTGATTGTTGAAACAATGTAATAGAACCTATGGCCTCACGTTTTACGATAACATTATATAAAATTTCAAACTCGCATACCTCCGTTACAATAGGAGATACAGAAGTGACTTTACACTCAATGTAATCAGGTCGAAGCTCTCTATTGGCCAACCTGAAATTTTTAATCCATGTGTAATATTCATGCTTAGTTACCATGGAAACTCACATAACAATAAAGTTAACAATCTATTTGTGAATGATTGTAGTCGTCGTCGTTTAGATTTGAAATAACCACTTTGATTTTTGAAACAATGTAATACAACCTATGGCCTCACGTTTTACGATAACATTATATAAAAATTCATACTCGCATATCTCCGTTACTATAGGAGATACAGAATTGATTTTACACTCAATGTAATCAGGTCGAAGCTCTCTATTGGTCGTCGGGAAATTTTTAATCCATGTGTAATATTCATGCTTAGTTACCATGGAAACTCACATAACAATAAAATTAACAATCTATTTGTGCATGAATGTAGTCGTCGTCGTGGAGATTTGAAATAACCACTTTGATTGTTGAAACATTGTAATACAATCTATGGCCTCACGTTTTACAAATAACATTGTATAAAAGTTCAAACTCGCATATCTCCGTTATTATAGAAGATACAGAAGTGATTTTACAATCAATGTAATCAGGTCGAAGCTCTCTATCGGACATCGGGAAAAATTTATTCCATGTGTAATATTCGTGCTTGGTTACCATGGAAAATCTCGTAACAATAAAAATAACAATCTATTTGTGCATGAAAGTAGTCGTCGTCGTGGAGATTTGAAATAACAACTTTGATTGTTGAAACAATGTAATACAAACTATGGCCTCACGTTTTACGATAACATTGTATAAAATTTCAAACTCGCTTATCTCCGTTACAATAGGAGATAGAGAAGTGATTTTACACTCAATGTAATCAGGTCGAAGCTCTCTATTGGCCATCTTGAAAAATTTAATCCACGAGTAATATTCATGCTTAGTTACCATGGAAACTCTCATAACAATAAAGTAAACAATCTATTTTAGAATGATTGTATTCGTGGTCGTGGAGATTTGAAATAACCACTTTGATTGTTGAAACAATGTAATACAACCTATGGCCTCACGTTTTACGATAACATTATATAAAACTTCATTCTCGCATATCTCCGTTACTATAGGAGATACAGAAGTGATTTTAGACTCAATGTAACCAGGTCGAAGCTCTCTTTTGGCCATAGGGAAATTTTAATCCATGTGTAATATTCATGCTTAGTTACCATGATAATTTTCATAACAATAAAGAAAACAATCTATTTGTGCATGATTTTAGTCGTCGTCGTGGAGATTTGAAATAACCACTTTGATTGTTGAAACAATGTAATACAACCTATGGCCTCACGTTTTACGATAACATTGAATAAATGTTCAAACTCGCATATCTCCGTTATTATAGAAGATACAGAAGTGATTTTACACTTAATGTAATTAGGTAGAAGCTCTCCATTGGCCATCGGGAAATTTTAATGCATGTGTAATATTCATGCTTAATTACCATTGAAACTCACATAACAATAAAATTAACAATCTATTTGTGCATGAATATAGTGGTCATCGTGGAGTTTTGAAATAACAACTTTGAATGTTGAAACAATGTAATACAAACTATGGCCTCACGTTTTACAATAACATTATATAAAATTTCAAACTCGCATGTCTCCTTTACAATTGGAGATACAGAAGTGATTTTACACTCAATGTAATCAGGTCAAAGCTCTCTATTGGCCATCTTGAAAAATTTAATCAATGTGTAATATTCATGCTTACTTAACAAGGAAACTCTCATAACAAAAAAGGAAACAATCTATTTAAGCATGATTGTAGTCTACGTCGTGGAGATTTGAAATAACCACTTTGATTGTTGAAACAATGTAATACAACCTATGGCCTCACGTTTTACGATAACATTATATAAAATTTCAAATTCGCATATCTCCGTTACTATAGGAGATACAGAAGTGATTTTACAATCAATGTAATCAGGTCGAAGCTCTCTATTGGCCATCGGGAAATTTTAATCCATTTGTAATATTCATGCTTAGTTACCATGGAAACTCACATAACAATAAAGTTAACATTCTATTTGTGCATGATTGTAGTCGTCGTCGTGGAGATTTGAAATAACCACTTTGATTGTTGAAACAATGTAATACAACCTATGGCCTCACGTTTTACGATAACATTGTATAAAAGTTCAAACGCGCATATCTCCGTTATTATAGAAGATACAGAACTGACTTTACACTCAATGTAATCAGTTTGAATCTCCCTATTGGCTCATACGGAAACATTTAATCAATGTGTAATATTCATGCTTAGTTACCAAGGAAACTCTCATAACAAAAAAGTAAACAATCTATTTAAGCGTGATTGTAGTCGTCGTCGTGGAGATTTGAAATAACCACTTTGATTGTTGAAACAATGTAATACAATCTTTGGCCTCACGTTTTACGATAACACTATATAAAATTTCAAACTCGCATATCCCCGTTACGATAGGAGATACAGAAGTGATTTTACACTCAATGTAATCAGGTCGAAGCTCTCTATTGGCCATCTGGAAAAATTTAATCCATGTGTAATGTTCATGCTTAGTTACCATGGAAACTCTCATAACAATAAAGTAAACAATCTATTTGTGCATGATTGTAGACGTCGTCGTGGGGGTTTGAAATAACCACTTTGATTGTTGAAACAATGTAATACAACCTCTCGTTTTACGATAACATTATATAAAATTTCAAACTCGCATATCTCCCTTACAATAGGAGATACAGAAGTGACTTTACACTCAATGTAATCAGGTCGAAACTCTCTATTGGCCATCGCGAAATTTTTAATCCATGTGTAATATTCATACTTAGTTACCATGGAAACTCACATAACAATAAAATTAACAATCTATTTGTGCATGAATGTAGTCGTCGTCGTGGAGATTGGAAATAACAACTTTGTTTGTTGAAACAATGTAATACAACCTATGGCCTCACGTTTAACGATAACATTGTATAAAAGTTCAAACTCGCATATCTCCGTTATTATAGAAGATACAGAATTGATTTTACACTTAATGTAATTAGGTAGAAGCTCTCTATTGGCCATCGGGAAAATTTAATCCACGTGTAATATTCATGCTAAGTTACCATGGAAACTCACATAAAAATAAAGTTAACAATCTATTTGTGAGTGAATGTAGTCGTCGTCGTGGAGATTTGAAATAACAACTTTCATTGTTGAAACAATGTAAAACAACCTATGGCCTCACGTTTTACGATAACATTGTATAAAAGATCAAACTCGCATATCTCCGTTATTATAGAAGATACAGAAGTGATTTTACAGTTAATGTAATCAGGTCGAAGCTCTCTATTAGCCATCGGGAAATTTTTAATCCGTGTGTAATATTCATGCTTAGTTACCATGGAAACTCACATAACAATAAAATTAACAATCTATTAGTGCATGAATGTAGTCGTCGTCGTGGAGATTTGAAATAACAACTTTCATTTTTGAAACAATGTAATACAACCTATGGCCTCACGTTTTACGATAACATTATATAAAATTTCAAGCTCGCATATCTCCGTTACCATAGGATATACAGAAGTGATTTTACACTCAATGTAATCAGGTCGAAGCTCTCTATTGGTCATTGGCAAATTTTTAATCCATGTGTAATATTCATGCTTAGTTACCATGGAAACTCACATAACAATAAAGTTAACAATCTATTTCTGCATGAATGTAGTCTCCGTCGTGGACATTTGAAATAACCACCTTGATTGTTGAAACAATGTAATACAATCTATGGCCTCACGTTTTACGATAACATTATAAAAAAATTCATACTCGTATATCTCCGTTACTATAGGAGATACAGAAGTGATTTTACACTCAATGTAATCAGGTCGAAGCTCTCTATTGGTCATTGGCAAATTTTTAATCCATGTGTAATATTCATGCTTAGTTACCATGGAAACTCACATAACAATAAAGTTAACAATCTATTTCTGCATGAATGTAGTCTCCGTCGTGGACATTTGAAATAACCATCTTGATTGTTGAAACAATGTAATACAATCTATGGCCTCACGTTTTACGATAATTGTATAAAAGTTCAAACTCGCATATCTCCGTTATTATAGAAGATACAGAAGTGATTTTACACTCAATGTAATCAGGTCGAAGCTCTCTATTGGCCATCGGGAAAAATTTAATCCATGTGTAATATTCATGCTTGGTTACCATGGAAAATCTCATAACATTAAAGTTAACAATCTATTAGTGTATGATTGTAGTCGTCGTCGTGGAGATTTGAAATAACCACTTTGATTGTTGAAACAATGTAATACAACCTATGGCCTTACGTTTTACGATAACATTATATAAAATTTCAAACTCGCATATCTCCGTTACTATAGGAGATACAGAAGTGATTTTACACTCAATGTAATCAGGTCGAAGCTCTCTATTGGCCATCGGGAAATTTTTAATCCACGTGTAATATTCATGCTAAGTTACCATGGAAACTCACATAACAATAAATTTAACAATCTATTAGTGCATGAATGTAGTCGTCGTCGTGGAGATTTGAAATAACAACTTTGATTGTTGAAACAATGTATTACAACCTATGGCCTCACGTTTTACGATAACATTGTATAAAAGTTCTAACTCGCATATCTCCGTTGTTATAGAAGATACAGAAGTGATTTTACACTTAATTTAATCAGGTCGAAGCTCTCTATTGGCCATCGTGAAATTTTAATGCATGTGTAATATTCATGCTTAGTTACCATTGAAACTCACATAACAATAAAGTTAACAATCTATTTGTGCATGAATGTAGTCGTCATCGTGGAGTTTTGAAATAACAACTTTGATTGTTGAAACAATGTAATACAAACTATGGTCTCAAGTTTTACGATAACATTGTATAAAAGTTCAAACTCGCATATCTCCGTTATTATAGAAGATACAGAAATGATTTTACACTTTATGTAATCAGGTCGAATCTCTCTATTGGCTCATACAGAAACATTTAATCAATGTGTAATATTCATGCTTACTTAACAAGGAAACTCTCATAACAAAAAAGTAAACAATCTATTTAAGCATGATTGTAGTCGTCGTCGTGGAGATTTGAAATAACCACTTTGATTGTTGAAACAATGTAATACAACCTATGGCCTCACGTTTTACGATAACATTATATAAAATTTCAAACTCGCATATCTCCGTTACTATAGGAGATACAGAAGTGATTTTACAATCAATGTAATCAGGTCGAAACTCTCTATTGGCCATCGGGAAAAATTTATTCCATGTGTAATATTCATGCTTGGTTACCATGGAAAATCTCGTAACAATAAAACTAACAATCTATTTGTGCATGAAAGTAGTCGTCGTCGTGGAGATTTGAAATAACAACTTTGATTGTTGAAACAATGTAATACAAACTATGGCCTCACGTTTTACGATAACATTGTATAAAATTTCAAACTCGCTTATCTCCGTTACAATAGGAGATAGAGAAGTGATTTTACACTCAATGAAATCAGGTCGAAGCTCTCTATTGGCCATCTTGAAAATTTTAATCCATGAGTAATATTCATGCTTAGTTACCATGGAAACTCACATAACAATAAAGTTAACAATCTATTTGTGCATGAATGTAGTCGTCGTCGTGGAGATTTGAAATAACCACTTTGATTGTTGAAACATTGTAATACAATCTATGGCCTCACGTTTTACGATAACATTGTATAAAAGTTCAAACTCGCATATCTCCGTTACAATAGGAGATAGAGAAGTGATTTTACACTCAATGTAATCAGGTCGAAGCTCTCTATTGGCCATCTTGAAAAATTTAATCCATGAGTAATATTCATGCTTAGTTACCATGGGAACTCTCATAACAATAAAGTAAACAATCTATTTTAGAATGATTGTATTCGTGGTCGTGGAGGTTTGAAATAACCACTTTGATTGTTGAAACAATGTAATACAACCTATGGCCTCACGTTTTACGATAACATTGAATAAATGTTCAAACTCGCATATCTCCGTTATTATAGAAGATAGAGAAGTGATTTTACACTTAATGTAATTAGGTAGAAGCTCTCTATTGGCCATCGGGAAATTTTAATGCATGTGTAATATTCATGCTTAATTACCATTGAAAATCACATAAGAATAAAGTTAACAATCTATTTTTGCATGAATATAGTGGTCATCGTGGAGTTTTGAAATAACAACTTTGAATGTTGAAACAATGTAATACAACCTATGGCCTCAGGTTTTACAATAACATTATATAAAATTTCAAACTCGCATGTCTCCTTTACAATTGGAGATACAGAAGTGATTTTACACTCAATGTAATCAGGTCGAAGCTCTCTATTGGCCATCTTGAAAAATTTAATCCATGTGTAATATTCATGCTTAGTTAAAATGGAAACTCACATAACAATAAAATTAACAATCTATTTATTCATGAATGTAGTCGTCGTCGTGGAGATTTGAAATAACAACTTTCATTGTTGAAACAATGTAATACAACCTATGGTCTCACGTTTTACGATAACATTGTATAAGAGTTCAAACTCGCATATCTCCGTTATTATAGAAGATACAGAAGTGATTTTACACTTTATGTAATCAGGTCGAATCTCTCTATTGGCTCATACAGAAACATTTAATCAATGTGTAATATTCATGCTTACTTAAGAAGGAAACTCTCATAACAAAAAAGTAAACAATCTATTTAAGCATGATTGTAGTCGTCGTCGTGGAGATTTGAAATAACCACTTTGATTGTTGAAACAATGTAATACAACCTATGGCCTCACGTTTTACGATAACATTATATAAAATTTCAAATTCGCATATCTCCGTTACTATAGGAGATACAGAAGTGATTTTACAATCAATGTAATCAGGTCGAAGCTCTCTATTGGCCATAGGGAAATTTTAATCCATGTGTAATATTCATGCTTAGTTACCATGGAAACTCACATAACAATAAAGTTAACATTCTATTTGTGCATGATTGTAGTCGTCGTCGTGGAGATTTGAAATAACCACTTTGATTGTTGAAACAATGTAATACAACCTATGGCCTCACGTTTTACGATAACATTGTATAAAAGTTCAAACTCGCATATCTCCGTTATTGTAGAAGATACAGAAGTGATTTTACACTCAATGTAATCAGGTCGAAGCTCTCTATTGGCCATCTGGAAAAATTTAATCCATGTGTAATATTCATGCTTAGTTACCATGGAAACTCTCATATCAATAAAGTAAACAATCTATTTGTGCATGATTGTAGTCGTCGTCGTGGAGGTTTGAAATAACCACTTTGATTGTTGAAACAATGTAATACAACCTCTCGTTTTACGATAACATTATATAAAATTTCAAACTCGCATATCTCCCTTACAATAGGAGATACAGAAGTGACTTTACACTCAATGTAATCAGGTCGAAACTCTCTATTGGCCATCGCGAAATTTTTAATCCATGTGTAATATTCATGCTTAGTTACCATGGAAACTCACATAACAATAAAATTAACAATCTATTTGTGCATGAATTTAGTCGTCGTCGTGGAGATTTGAAATAACAACTTTGATTGTTGAAACAATGTAATACAACCTATGGCCTCACGTTTTACGATAACATTGTATAAAAGTTCAAACTCGCATATCTCCGTTATTATAGAAGATACAGAATTGATTTTACACTTAATGTAATTAGGTAGAAGCTCTCTATTGGCCATCGGGAATTTTTTAATCCACGTGTAATATTCATGCTAAGTTACCATGGAAACTCACATAAAAATAAAGTTAACAATCTATTTGTGAGTGAATGTAGTCGTCGTCGTGGAGATTTGAAATAACAACTTTCATTGTTGAAACAATGTAATACAACCTATGGCCTCACGTTTTACGATAACATTGTATAAAAGATCAAACTCGCATATCTACGTTATTATAGAAGATACAGAAGTGATTTTACACTCAATGTAATCAGGTCGAAGCTCTCTATTGGTCATCGAGAAATTTTTAATCCATGTGTAATATTCATGCTTAGTTACCATGGAAACTCACATAACAATAAAGTTAACAATCTATTTGTGCATGAATGTAGTCGTCGTCGTGGAGATTTGAAATAACCACTTTGATTGTTGAAACAATGTAATACAATTTAAGGCCTCACGTTTTACGATAATTGTATGAAAGTTCAAACTCGCATATCTCCGTTATTATAGAAGATACAGAAGTGATTTTACACTCAATGTAATCAGGTCGAAGCTCTCTATTGGTCATCTGGAAAAATTTAATCCATGTATAATATTCATGCTTAGTTATTATGGAAACTCTCATAACAATAAAGTAAACAATCCATTTGTGCATGATTGTAGTCGTCGTCTTGGAGATTTGAAATAACCACTTTAATTGTTGAAACAATGTAATACAACCTATGGCCTCACGTTTTACGATAACATTATAAAAAAATTCATACTCGTATATCTCCGTTACTATAGGAGATATAGAAGTGCTTTTACACTCAATGTAATCAGGTCGAAGCTCTCTAATGGTCATTGGCAAATTTTTAATCCATGTGTAATATTCATGCTTAGTTACCATGGAAACTCACATAACAATAAAATTAACAATCTATTTGTGCATGAATGTAGTCCTCGTCGTGGAGATTTGAAATAACCACTTTGATTGTTGAAACAATGTAATACAATCTATGGCCTCACGTTTTACGATAATTGTATAAAAGTTCAAACTCTCATATCTCCGTTATTATAGAAGATACAGAAGTGATTTTACACTCAATGTAATCAGGTCGAAGCTCTCTATTGGCCATCGGGAAAAATTTAATCCATGTGTAATATTCATGCTTGGTTACCATGGAAAATCTCATAACATTAAAGTTAGCAATCTATTAGTGTATGATTGTAGTCGTCGTCGTGGAGATTTGAAATAACCACTTTGATTGTTGAAACAATGTAATACAACCTATGGCCTTACGTTTTACGATAACATTATATAAAATTTCAAACTCGCATATCTCCGTTACTATAGGAGATACAGAAGTGATTTTACAATCAATGTAATCAGGTCGAAGCTCTCTATTGGCCATCGGGAAATTTTAATCCATTTGTAATATTCATGCTTAGTTACCATGGAAACTCACATAACAATAAAGTTAACATTCTATTTGTGCATGATTGTAGTCGTCGTCGTGGAGATTTGAAATAACCACTTTGATTGTTGAAACAATGTAATACAACCTATGGCCTCACGTTTTACGATAACATTGTATAAAAGTTCAAACGCGCATATCTCCGTTATTATAGAAGATACAGAACTGACTTTACACTCAATGTAATCAGTTTGAATCTCCCTATTGGCTCATACGGAAACATTTAATCAATGTGTAATATTCATGCTTAGTTACCAAGGAAACTCTCATAACAAAAAAGTAAACAATCTATTTAAGCGTGATTGTAGTCGTCGTCGTGGAGATTTGAAATAACCACTTTGATTGTTGAAACAATGTAATACAATCTTTGGCCTCACGTTTTACGATAACACTATATAAAATTTCAAACTCGCATATCCCCGTTACGATAGGAGATACAGAAGTGATTTTACACTCAATGTAATCAGGTCGAAGCTCTCTATTGGCCATCTGGAAAAATTTAATCCATGTGTAATGTTCATACTTAGTTACCATGGAAACTCTCATAACAATAAAGTAAACAATCTATTTGTGCATGATTGTAGACGTCGTCGTGGGGGTTTGAAATAACCACTTTGATTGTTGAAACAATGTAATACAACCTCTCGTTTTACGATAACATTATATAAAATTTCAAACTCGCATATCTCCCTTACAATAGGAGATACAGAAGTGACTTTACACTCAATGTAATCAGGTCGAAACTCTCTATTGGCCATCGCGAAATTTTTAATCCATGTGTAATATTCATACTTAGTTACCATGGAAACTCACATAACAATAAAATTAACAATCTATTTGTGCATGAATGTAGTCGTCGTCGTGGAGATTGGAAATAACAACTTTGTTTGTTGAAACAATGTAATACAACCTATGGCCTCACGTTTAACGATAACATTGTATAAAAGTTCAAACTCGCATATCTCCGTTATTATAGAAGATACAGAATTGATTTTACACTTAATGTAATTAGGTAGAAGCTCTCTATTGGCCATCGGGAAAATTTAATCCACGTGTAATATTCATGCTAAGTTACCATGGAAACTCACATAAAAATAAAGTTAACAATCTATTTGTGAGTGAATGTAGTCGTCGTCGTGGAGATTTGAAATAACAACTTTCATTGTTGAAACAATGTAAAACAACCTATGGCCTCACGTTTTACGATAACATTGTATAAAAGATCAAACTCGCATATCTCCGTTATTATAGAAGATACAGAAGTGATTTTACAGTTAATGTAATCAGGTCGAAGCTCTCTATTAGCCATCGGGAAATTTTTAATCCGTGTGTAATATTCATGCTTAGTTACCATGGAAACTCACATAACAATAAAATTAACAATCTATTAGTGCATGAATGTAGTCGTCGTCGTGGAGATTTGAAATAACAACTTTCATTTTTGAAACAATGTAATACAACCTATGGCCTCACGTTTTACGATAACATTATATAAAATTTCAAGCTCGCATATCTCCGTTACCATAGGATATACAGAAGTGATTTTACACTCAATGTAATCAGGTCGAAGCTCTCTATTGGTCATTGGCAAATTTTTAATCCATGTGTAATATTCATGCTTAGTTACCATGGAAACTCACATAACAATAAAGTTAACAATCTATTTCTGCATGAATGTAGTCTCCGTCGTGGACATTTGAAATAACCACCTTGATTGTTGAAACAATGTAATACAATCTATGGCCTCACTTTTTACGATAACATTATAAAAAAATTCATACTCGTATATCTCCGTTACTATAGGAGATACAGAAGTGATTTTACACTCAATGTAATCAGGTCGAAGCTCTCTATTGGTCATTGGCAAATTTTTAATCCATGTGTAATATTCATGCTTAGTTACCATGGAAACTCACATAACAATAAAGTTAACAATCTATTTCTGCATGAATGTAGTCTCCGTCGTGGACATTTGAAATAACCATCTTGATTGTTGAAACAATGTAATACAATCTATGGCCTCACGTTTTACGATAATTGTATAAAAGTTCAAACTCGCATATCTCCGTTATTATAGAAGATACAGAAGTGATTTTACACTCAATGTAATCAGGTCGAAGCTCTCTATTGGCCATCGGGAAAAATTTAATCCATGTGTAATATTCATGCTTGGTTACCATGGAAAATCTCATAACATTAAAGTTAACAATCTATTAGTGTATGATTGTAGTCGTCGTCGTGGAGATTTGAAATAACCACTTTGATTGTTGAAACAATGTAATACAACCTATGGCCTTACGTTTTACGATAACATTATATAAAATTTCAAACTCGCATATCTCCGTTACTATAGGAGATACAGAAGTGATTTTACACTCAATGTAATCAGGTCGAAGCTCTCTATTGGCCATCGGGAAATTTTTAATCCACGTGTAATATTCATGCTAAGTTACCATGGAAACTCACATAACAATAAATTTAACAATCTATTAGTGCATGAATGTAGTCGTCGTCGTGGAGATTTGAAATAACAACTTTGATTGTTGAAACAATGTATTACAACCTATGGCCTCACGTTTTACGATAACATTGTATAAAAGTTCTAACTCGCATATCTCCGTTGTTATAGAAGATACAGAAGTGATTTTACACTTAATTTAATCAGGTCGAAGCTCTCTATTGGCCATCGTGAAATTTTAATGCATGTGTAATATTCATGCTTAGTTACCATTGAAACTCACATAACAATAAAGTTAACAATCTATTTGTGCATGAATGTAGTCGTCATCGTGGAGTTTTGAAATAACAACTTTGATTGTTGAAACAATGTAATACAAACTATGGTCTCAAGTTTTACGATAACATTGTATAAAAGTTCAAACTCGCATATCTCCGTTATTATAGAAGATACAGAAATGATTTTACACTTTATGTAATCAGGTCGAATCTCTCTATTGGCTCATACAGAAACATTTAATCAATGTGTAATATTCATGCTTACTTAACAAGGAAACTCTCATAACAAAAAAGTAAACAATCTATTTAAGCATGATTGTAGTCGTCGTCGTGGAGATTTGAAATAACCACTTTGATTGTTGAAACAATGTAATACAACCTATGGCCTCACGTTTTACGATAACATTATATAAAATTTCAAACTCGCATATCTCCGTTACTATAGGAGATACAGAAGTGATTTTACAATCAATGTAATCAGGTCGAAACTCTCTATTGGCCATCGGGAAAAATTTATTCCATGTGTAATATTCATGCTTGGTTACCATGGAAAATCTCGTAACAATAAAACTAACAATCTATTTGTGCATGAAAGTAGTCGTCGTTGTGGAGATTTGAAATAACAACTTTGATTGTTGAAACAATGTAATACAAACTATGGCCTCACGTTTTACGATAACATTGTATAAAATTTCAAACTCGCTTATCTCCGTTACAATAGGAGATAGAGAAGTGATTTTACACTCAATGAAATCAGGTCGAAGCTCTCTATTGGCCATCTTGAAAATTTTAATCCATGAGTAATATTCATGCTTAGTTACCATGGAAACTCACATAACAATAAAGTTAACAATCTATTTGTGCATGAATGTAGTCGTCGTCGTGGAGATTTGAAATAACCACTTTGATTGTTGAAACATTGTAATACAATCTATGGCCTCACGTTTTACGATAACATTGTATAAAAGTTCAAACTCGCATATCTCCGTTACAATAGGAGATAGAGAAGTGATTTTACACTCAATGTAATCAGGTCGAAGCTCTCTATTGGCCATCTTGAAAAATTTAATCCATGAGTAATATTCATGCTTAGTTACCATGGGAACTCTCATAACAATAAAGTAAACAATCTATTTTAGAATGATTGTATTCGTGGTCGTGGAGGTTTGAAATAACCACTTTGATTGTTGAAACAATGTAATACAACCTATGGCCTCACGTTTTACGATAACATTGAATAAATGTTCAAACTCGCATATCTCCGTTATTATAGAAGATAGAGAAGTGATTTTACACTTAATGTAATTAGGTAGAAGCTCTCTATTGGCCATCGGGAAATTTTAATGCATGTGTAATATTCATGCTTAATTACCATTGAAAATCACATAAGAATAAAGTTAACAATCTATTTTTGCATGAATATAGTGGTCATCGTGGAGTTTTGAAATAACAACTTTGAATGTTGAAACAATGTAATACAAACTATGGCCTCAGGTTTTACAATAACATTATATAAAATTTCAAACTCGCATGTCTCCTTTACAATTGGAGATACAGAAGTGATTTTACACTCAATGTAATCAGGTCGAAGCTCTCTATTGGCCATCTTGAAAAATTTAATCCATGTGTAATATTCATGCTTAGTTAAAATGGAAACTCACATAACAATAAAATTAACAATCTATTTATTCATGAATGTAGTCGTCGTCGTGGAGATTTGAAATAACAACTTTCATTGTTGAAACAATGTAATACAACCTATGGTCTCACGTTTTACGATAACATTGTATAAGAGTTCAAACTCGCATATCTCCGTTATTATAGAAGATACAGAAGTGATTTTACACTTTATGTAATCAGGTCGAATCTCTCTATTGGCTCATACAGAAACATTTAATCAATGTGTAATATTCATGCTTACTTAAGAAGGAAACTCTCATAACAAAAAAGTAAACAATCTATTTAAGCATGATTGTAGTCGTCGTCGTGGAGATTTGAAATAACCACTTTGATTGTTGAAACAATGTAATACAACCTATGGCCTCACGTTTTACGATAACATTATATAAAATTTCAAATTCGCATATCTCCGTTACTATAGGAGATACAGAAGTGATTTTACAATCAATGTAATCAGGTCGAAGCTCTCTATTGGCCATAGGGAAATTTTAATCCATGTGTAATATTCATGCTTAATTACCATGGAAACTCACATAACAATAAAGTTAACATTCTATTTGTGCATGATTGTAGTCGTCGTCGTGGAGATTTGAAATAACCACTTTGATTGTTGAAACAATGTAATACAACCTATGGCCTCACGTTTTACGATAACATTGTATAAAAGTTCAAACTCGCATATCTCCGTTATTGTAGAAGATACAGAAGTGATTTTACACTCAATGTAATCAGGTCGAAGCTCTCTATTGGCCATCTGGAAAAATTTAATCCATGTGTAATATTCATGCTTAGTTACCATGGAAACTCTCATATCAATAAAGTAAACAATCTATTTGTGCATGATTGTAGTCGTCGTCGTGGAGGTTTGAAATAACCACTTTGATTGTTGAAACAATGTAATACAACCTCTCGTTTTACGATAACATTATATAAAATTTCAAACTCGCATATCTCCCTTACAATAGGAGATACAGAAGTGACTTTACACTCAATGTAATCAGGTCGAAACTCTCTATTGGCCATCGCGAAATTTTTAATCCATGTGTAATATTCATGCTTAGTTACCATGGAAACTCACATAACAATAAAATTAACAATCTATTTGTGCATGAATTTAGTCGTCGTCGTGGAGATTTGAAATAACAACTTTGATTGTTGAAACAATGTAATACAACCTATGGCCTCACGTTTTACGATAACATTGTATAAAAGTTCAAACTCGCATATCTCCGTTATTATAGAAGATACAGAATTGATTTTACACTTAATGTAATTAGGTAGAAGCTCTCTATTGGCCATCGGGAATTTTTTAATCCACGTGTAATATTCATGCTAAGTTACCATGGAAACTCACATAAAAATAAAGTTAACAATCTATTTGTGAGTGAATGTAGTCGTCGTCGTGGAGATTTGAAATAACAACTTTCATTGTTGAAACAATGTAATACAACCTATGGCCTCACGTTTTACGATAACATTGTATAAAAGATCAAACTCGCATATCTACGTTATTATAGAAGATACAGAAGTGATTTTACACTCAATGTAATCAGGTCGAAGCTCTCTATTGGTCATCGAGAAATTTTTAATCCATGTGTAATATTCATGCTTAGTTACCATGGAAACTCACATAACAATAAAGTTAACAATCTATTTGTGCATGAATGTAGTCGTCGTCGTGGAGATTTGAAATAACCACTTTGATTGTTGAAACAATGTAATACAATTTAAGGCCTCACGTTTTACGATAATTGTATGAAAGTTCAAACTCGCATATCTCCGTTATTATAGAAGATACAGAAGTGATTTTACACTCAATGTAATCAGGTCGAAGCTCTCTATTGGTCATCTGGAAAAATTTAATCCATGTATAATATTCATGCTTAGTTATTATGGAAACTCTCATAACAATAAAGTAAACAATCCATTTGTGCATGATTGTAGTCGTCGTCTTGGAGATTTGAAATAACCACTTTAATTGTTGAAACAATGTAATACAACCTATGGCCTCACGTTTTACGATAACATTATAAAAAAATTCATACTCGTATATCTCCGTTACTATAGGAGATATAGAAGTGCTTTTACACTCAATGTAATCAGGTCGAAGCTCTCTAATGGTCATTGGCAAATTTTTAATCCATGTGTAATATTCATGCTTAGTTACCATGGAAACTCACATAACAATAAAATTAACAATCTATTTGTGCATGAATGTAGTCCTCGTCGTGGAGATTTGAAATAACCACTTTGATTGTTGAAACAATGTAATACAATCTATGGCCTCACGTTTTACGATAATTGTATAAAAGTTCAAACTCTCATATCTCCGTTATTATAGAAGATACAGAAGTGATTTTACACTCAATGTAATCAGGTCGAAGCTCTCTATTGGCCATCGGGAAAAATTTAATCCATGTGTAATATTCATGCTTGGTTACCATGGAAAATCTCATAACATTAAAGTTAGCAATCTATTAGTGTATGATTGTAGTCGTCGTCGTGGAGATTTGAAATAACCACTTTGATTGTTGAAACAATGTAATACAACCTATGGCCTTACGTTTTACGATAACATTATATAAAATTTCAAACTCGCATATCTCCGTTACTATAGGAGATACAGAAGTGATTTTACACTTAATTTAATCAGGTCGAAGCTCTCTATTGGCCATCTAGAAATTTTAATCCATGTGTAATATTCATGCTTAGTTACCATGGAAACTCACATAACAATAAAGTTAACATTCTATTTGTGCATGAATGTAGTCGTCGTCGTGGAGATTTGAAATAACCACTTTGATTGTTGAAACAATGTAATACAACCTATGGCCTCACGTTTTACGATAACATTGTATAAAAGTTCAAACTCGCATATCTCCGTTAATATAGAAGATACAGAACTGATTTTACACTTTATGTAATCAGTTCGAATCTCCCTATTGGCTCATACGGAAACATTTAATCAATGTGTAATATTCATGCTTAGTTACCAAGGAAACTCTCATAACAAAAAAGTAAACAATCTATTTAAGCGAGATTTGTAGTCGTCGTCGTGGAGATTTGAAATAACCACTTTGATTGTTGAAACAATGTAATACAACCTATGGCCTCTCGTTTTACGATAACACTATATAAAATTTCAAACTCGCATATCTCCCTTACAATAGGAGATACAGAAGTGATTTTATACTCAATGTAATCAGGTCGAAGCTCTCTATTGGCCATCGGGAAAAATTTAATCCATGTGTAATATTCATGCTTGGTTAACATGTAAAATCTCATAACATTAAAGTTAACAATCTATTAGTGTATGATTGTAGTCGTCGACGTGGAGATTTGAAATAACCACTTTGATTGTTGAAACAATGTAATACAACCTATGGCCTTACGTTTTACGATAACATTATATAAAATTTCAAACTCGCATATCTCCGTTACTATAGGAGATACAGAAGTGATTTTACACTCAATGTAATCAGGTCGAAGCTCTCTATTGGCCATCGGGAAATTTTTAATCCACGTGTAATATTCATGCTAAGTTACCATGGAAACTCACATAACAATAAATTTAACAATCTATTAGTGCATGAATGTAGTCGTCGTCGTGGAGATTTGAAATAACAACTTTGATTGTTGAAACAATGTATTACAACCTATGGCCTCACGTTTTACGATAACATTGTATAAAAGTTCTAACTCGCATATCTCCGTTGTTATAGAAGATACAGAAGTGATTTTACACTTAATTTAATCAGGTCGAAGCTCTCTATTGGCCATCGGGAAATTTTAATCCATGTGTAATATTCATGCTTAGTTACCATGGAAACTCACATAACAATAAAGTTAACATTCTATTTGTGCATGAATGTAGTCGTCGTCGTGGAGATTTGAAATAACCACTTTGATTGTTGAAACAATGTAATACAACCTATGGCCTCACGTTTTACGATAACATTGTATAAAAGTTCAAACTCGCATATCTCCGTTAATATAGAAGATACAGAACTGATTTTACACTTTATGTAATCAGTTCGAATCTCCCTATTGGCTCATACGGAAACATTTAATCAATGTGTAATATTCATGCTTAGTTACCAAGGAAACTCTCATAACAAAAAAGTAAACAATCTATTTAAGCGAGATTGTAGTCGTCGTCGTGGAGATTTGAAATAACCACTTTGTTTGTTGAAACAATGTAATACAACCTATGGCCTCTCGTTTTACGATAACACTATATAAAATTTCAAACTCGCATATCTCTCTTACAATAGGAGATACAGAAGTGATTTTATACTCAATGTAATCAGGTCGAAGCTCTCTATTGGCAATCTGGAAAAATTTAATCCATGTGTAATATTCATGCTTAGTTACCATGGAAACACACATAACAATAAAATTAACAATCTATTTGTGCATGAATGTAGTCGTCGTCGTGGAGATTTGAAATAACAACTTTGATTGTTGAAACAATGTAATACAACCTATGGCCTCACGTTTTACGATAACATTGTATAAAATTTCAAACTCGCATATCTCCGTTATTATAGAAGATACAGGATTGATTTTACACTTAATGTAATTAGGTAGAAGCTCTCTATTGGCCATCGGGAAATTTTTAATCCACGTGTAATATTCATGCTAAGTTACCATGGAAATTCACATAACAATAAAGTTAACAATGTATTTGTGAATGAATGTAGTCGTCGTCGTGGAAATTTGAAATAACAACTTTGATTGTTGAAACAATGTAATACAACCTATGGCCTCACGTTTACGATAACATTGTATACAAGTTCAAACTCGCATATCTCCGTTATTATAGAAAATACAGAATTGATTTTACAGTTAATGTAATCAGGTCGAAGCTCTCTTTTGGCCATAGGGAAATTTTAATCCATGTGTAATATTCATGCTTAGTTACCATGATAACTTTCATAACAATAAAGAAAACAATCTATTTGTGCATGATTTTAGTCGTCGTCGTGGAGATTTGAAATAACCACTTTGATTGTTGAAACAATGTAATACAACCTATGGCCTCACGTTTTACGATAACATTGAATAAATGTTCAAATTCGCATATCTCCGTTATTATAGAAGATACAGAAGTGATTTTACACTTAATGTAATTAGGTAGAAGCTCTCTATTGGCCATCGTGAAATTTTAATGCATGTGTAATATTCATGCTTAGTTACCATTGAAACTGACATAACAATAAAGTTAACAATCTATTTGTGCATGAATGTAGTCGTCATCGTGGAGATGTGAAATAACCACTTTGATTGTTGAAACAATGTAGTACAATCTTTGGCCTCACGTTTTACGATAACACTATATAAAATTTCAAACTCGCATATCTCCGTTACTATAGGAGATACAGAAGTGATTTTACACTCAATGTAATCAGGTCGAAGCTCTCTATTGGCCATCTGCAAAAATTTAATCCATGTGTAATATTCATGTTTAGTTACCATGGAAACTCTCATAACAATGAAGTAAACAATCTATTTGAGCATGATTGTAGTCGTCGTCGTGGAGATTTGAAATAACCACTTTGATTGTTGAAACAATGTAATACAACCTATGGCCTCTCGTTTTACGATAACATTATATAAAATTTCAATACTCGCGTATCTCCCTTACAATAGGAGATACAGAAGTGACTTTACACTCAATGTAATCAGGTCGAAGCTCTCTATTGGCCATCGCGAAATTTTTAATCCATGTGTAATATTCATGCTTAGTTACCATGGAAACTCACATAACAATAAATTTAACAATCTATTTGTGCTTGAATGTAGTCGTCCACGTGGAGATTTGAAATAACAACTTTGATTGTTGAAACAATGTAATACAACCTATGGCCTCACGTTTTACGATAACATTGTATACAAGTTCAAACTCGCATATCTCCGTTATTATAGAAGATACAGAATTGATTTTACACTTAATGTAATTAGGTAGAAGCTCTCTATTGGCCATCGGGAAATTTTTAATCCACGTGTAATATTCATGCAAAGTTACCATGGAAACTCACATAACCATAAAGTTAACAATGTATTTGTGAATGATGGTAGTCGTCGTCGTGGAAATTTGAAATAACAACTTTGATTGTTGAAACAATGTAATACAACCTATGGCCTCACGTTTTACGATAACATTGTATAAAAGATCAAACTCGCATATCTCGGTTATTATAGAAGATACAGAAGTGATTTTACAGTTAATGTAATCAGGTCGAAGCTCTCTATTAGCCATCGGGAAATTTTCAATCCGTGTGTAATATTCATGCTTAGTTACCATGGAAACTCACATAACAATAAAATTAACAATCTATTAGCGCATGAATGTAGTCGTCGTCGTGGAGATTTGAAATAACAACTTTCATTTTTGAAACAATGTAATACAACCTATGGCCTCACGTTTTACGATAACATTGAATAAATGTTCAAACTCGCATATCTCCGTTATTATAGAAGATACAGAAGTGATTTTACACTTAATGTAATTAGGTAGAAGCTCTCTATTGGCCATCGGGAAATTTTTAATCCACGTGTAATATTCATGCTAAGTTACCATGAAAACTCACATAACAATAAATTTAACAATCTATTAGTGCATGAATGTAGTCGTCCTCGTGGAGATTTGAAATAACAACTTTGATTGTTGAAACAATGTATTACAACCTATGGCCTCACGTTTTACGATAACATTGTATAAAAGTTCTAACTCGCATATCTCCGTTGTTATAGAAGATACAGAAGTGATTTTACACTTAATTTAATCAGGTCGAAGCTCTCTATTGGCCATCGTGAAATTTTAATGCATGTGTAATATTCATGCTTAGTTACCATTGAAACTCACATAACAATAAAGTTAACAATCTATTTTTGCATGAATGTAGTCATCATCCAGTAGTTTTGAAATAACAACTTTGATTGTTGAAACAATGTAATACAAACTATGGCCTCACGTTTTACAATAACATCATATAAAATTTCAAACTCGCATATCTCCGTTACAATAGGAGATACAGAAGTGATTTTACACTCAATGTAATCAGGTCGAAGCTCTCTATTGGCCAACTTGAAAAATTTAATCCATGTGTAATATTCATGCTTAGTTACCATGGAAACTCACATAACAATAAAGTTAACAATCTATTTGTGCATGAATGTAGTCGTCGTCGTGGAGATTTGAAATAACCACTTTGATTGTTGAAACAATGTAATACAATCTATGGCCTCACGTTTTACGATAATTGTATAAAAGTTCAAACTCGCATATCTCCGTTATTATAGAAGATACAGAAGTGATTATATACTCAATGTAATCAGGTCGAAGCTCTCTATTGGCCATCGGGAAAAATTTAATCCATGTGTAATATTCATGCTTGGTTACCATTTAAAATCTCATAACATTAAAGTTAACAATCTATTAGTGTATGATTGTAGTCGTCGTCGTGGAGATTTGAAATAACCACTTTGATTGTTGAAACAATGTAATACAACCTATGGCCTCACGTTTTGCGATAACATTATATAAAATTTCAAACTCGCATATCTCCGTTACTATAGGAGATACAGAAGTGATTTTACACTCAATGTAATCAGGTCGAAGCTCTCTATTGGCCATTGGGAAAAATTTAATCCATGTGTAATATTCAGGCTTGGTTACTATGGAAAATCTCGTAACAATAAAATTAACAATCTATTTGTGCTCGAAAGTAGTCGTCGTCGTGGAGATTTGAAATAACAACTTTGATTGTTGAAACAATGTAATCCAACCTATGGCCTCACGTATTACGATAACATTGTATAAAGGTTCAAACTCGCATATCTCCGTTATTATAGAAGATACAGAAGTGATTTTACAGTTAATGTAATCAGGTCGAAGCTCTCTATTGGCCATTGGGAAATTTTAATCCATGTGTAATATTCATGCTTAGTTACCATGGAAACTCCCATTACAATAAAGTTAACAATCTATTTGTGCATGAATGTAGTCGTCATCGTGGAGTTTTAAAATAACCACTTTGATTGTTGAAACAATATAATACAACCTATGGCCTCACGTTTTACGATAACATTATATAAAACTTCATACTCGCATATCTCCGTTACTATAGGAGTTACAGAAGTGATTTTACACTCAATGTAACCAGGTCGAAGCTCTCTTTTGGCCATAGTAAAATTTTAATCCATGTGTAATATTCATGCTTAGTTACCATGATAACTTTCATAACAATAAAGAAAACAAACTATTTGTGCATGATTTTAGTCGTCGTCGTGGAGATTTGAAATAACCACTTTGATTGTTGAAACAATATAATACAACCTATGGCCTCACGTTTTACGATAACATTGAATAAATGTTCAAACTCGCATATCTCCGTTATTATAGAAGATACAGAAGTGATTTTACACTTAATGTAATCAGGTCGAAGCTCTCTATTGGCCATAGGGAAATTTTTAATCCGTGTGTAATATTAATGCTAAGTTACCATGGAAACTCACATAACAATAAATTTAACAATCCATTAGTGCATGAATGTAGTCGTCGTCGTGGAGATTTGAAATAACAACTTTGATTGTTGAAACAATGTATTAAAACCTATGGCCTCACGTTTTTCGATAACATTGTATAAAAGTTCTAACTCGCATATCTCCGTTGTTATAGAAGATACAGAAGTGATTTTACTATTAATTTAATCAGATCGAAGCTCTCTATTGGCCATCGTGAAATTTTAATGCAATAATAATATAATGCTTAGTTACCATTGAAACTCACATAACAATAAAGTTAACAATCTATTTGTGCATGAATGTAGTCGTCATCGTGGAGTTTTGAAATAACAACTTTGATTGTTGAAACAATGTAATACAAACTATGGCCTCACGTTTTACAATAACATAATATAAAATTTCAAACTCGCATATCTCCGTTACAATAGGAGATACAGAAGTGATTTTACACTCAATGTAATCAGGTCGAAGCTCTCTATTGGCCATCTTGAAAAATTTAATCCATGTGTAATATTCATGCTTAGTTACCATGGAAACTCACATAACAATAAAATTAACAATCTATTTGTGCATGAATGTAGTCGTCGTCGTGGAGATTTGAAATAACAACTTTCATTGTTGAAACAATGTAATACAACCTATGGTCTCAAGTTTTACGATAACATTGTATAAAAGTTCAAACTCGCATATCTCCGTTATTATAGAAGATACAGAAATGATTTTACACTTTATGTAATCAGGTCGAATCTCTCTATTGGCTCATACAGAAACATTTAATCAATGTGTAATATTCATGCTTACTTAACAAGGAAACTCTCATAACAAAAAAGTAAACAATCTATTTAAGCATGATTGTAGTCGTCGTCGTGGAGATTTGAAATAACCACTTTGATTGTTGAAACAATGTAATACAACCTATGGCCTCACGTTTTACGATAACATTATATAAAATTTCAAACTCGCATATCTCCGTTACTATAGGAGATACAGAAGTGATTTTACAATCAATGTAATCAGGTCGAAGCTCTCTATTGGCCATCTGGAAAAATTTAATCCATGTGTAATATTCATGCTTAGTTACCATGGAAACTCTCATAACAATAAAGTAAACAATCTATTTGTGCATGATTGTAGTCGTCGTCGTGGAGATTTGAAATAACCACTTTGATTGTTGAAACAATGTAATACAACCTATGGCCTCTCGTTTTACGATAACATTATATAAAATTTCAAACTCGCATATCTCCGTTATTATAGAAGATACAGAAGTGATTTTACACTTAATGTAATCAGGTCGAAGCTCTCTCTTGGCCATCGCGAAATTTTTAATCCATGTGTAATATTCATGCTTAGTTACCATGGAATCTCACATAACAATAAAATTAACAATCTATTTGTGCATGAATGTAGTCGTCGTCGTGGAGATTTGAAATGACAACTTTCATTTTTGAAACAATGTAATACAACCTATGGCCTCACGTTTTACGATAACATTTTATAAAAGTTCAAACTCGCATATCTCCGTTATTATAGAAGAAACAGAAGTGATTTTACACTTAATGTAATCAGGTCAAAGCCCTCTATTGGCCGTCGGGAAATTTTAATCCATGTGTAATATTCATGCTTAGTTACCATGGAAACTCCCATTACAATATAGTTAACAATCTATTAGTGCATGAATGTAGTCGTCGTCGTGGAGATTTGAAATGACAACTTTCATTTTTGAAACAATGTAATACAACCTATGGTTTCACGTTTTACGATAACATTGTATAAAAGTTCTAACTCGCATATCTCCGTTGTTATAGAAGATACAGAAGTGATTTTACACTTAATGTAATTAGGTAGAAGCTCTCTATTGGCCATCGGGAAATTTTTAATCCTCGTGTAATATTCATGCTAAGTTACCATGGAAACTCACATAACAATAAATTTAACAATCTATTAGTGCATGAATGTAGTCGTCGTCGTGGAGATTTGAAATAACATCTTTGATAGTTGAAACAATGTATTACAACCTATGGCCTCACGTTTTACGATAACATTGTATAAAAGTTCTAACTCGCATATCTCCGTTGTTATAGAAGATACAGAAGTGATTTTACACTTATTTTAATCAGGTCGAATCTCTCTATTGGCCATCGTGAAATTTTAATGCATGTGTAATATTCATGCTTAGTTACCATTGAAACTCACATAACAATAAAGTTAACAATCTATTTGTGCATGAATGTAGTCGTCATCCAGGAGTTTTGAAATAACAACTGTGATTGTTGAAACAATGTAATACAACCTATGGTCTCAAGTTTTACGATAACATTGTATAAAAGATCAAACTCGCATATCTCCGTTATTATAGAAGATACAGAAGTGATTTTACACTTAATGTAATTAGGTAGAAGCTCTCTATTGGCCATCGGGAAATTTTTAATCCACGTGTAATATTCATGCTAAGTTACCATGGAAACACACATAACAATAAAGTTAACAATGTGTTTGTGAATGAATTTAGTCGTCGTCGTGGAAATTTGAAATAACAACTTTGATTGTTGAAACAATGTAATACAACCTATGGCCTCACGTTTTACGATAACATTGTATACAAGTTCAAATTCGCATATCTCCGTTATTATAGAAGATACAGAATTGATTTTACAGTTAATGTAATCAGGTCGAAGCTCTATTTTGGCCATAGGGAAATTTTAATCCATGTGTAATATTCATGCTTAGTTACCATGATAACTTTCATAACAATAAAGAAAACAATCTATTTGTGCATGATTTTAGTCGTCGTCGTGGAGATTTGAAATAAACACTTTGATTGTTGAAACAATGTAATACAACCTATGGCCTCACGTTTTACGATAACATTGAATAAATGTTCAAATTCGCATATCTCCGTTATTATAGAAGATACAGAAGTGATTTTACACTTAATGTAATTAGGTAGAAGCTCTCTATTGGCCATCGCGAAATTTTTAATCCACGTGTAATATTCATGCTAAGTTACCATGGAAACTCACATAACAATAAATTTAACAATCTATTAGTGCATGAATGTAGTCGTCGTCGTGGAGATTTGAAATAACAACTTTGATTGTTGAAACAATGTATTACAACCTATGGCCTCACGTTTTACGATAACATTGTATAAAAGTTCTAACTCGCATATCTCCGTTGTTATAGAAGATACAGAAGTGATTTTACACTTAATTTAATCAGGTCGAAGCTCTCTATTGGCCATCGTGAAATTTTAATCCATGTGTAATATTCATGCTTGGTTACCATGGAAAATCTCGTAACAATAAAATTAACAAACTATTTGTGCATGAAAATAGTCGTCGTCGTGGAGATTTGAAATAACAACTTTGATTGTTGAAACAATGTAATCCAACCTATGGCCTCACGTATTACGATAACATTGTATAAAGGTTCAAACTCGCATATCTCCGTTATTATAGAAGATACAGAAGTGATTTTACAGTTAATGTAATCAGGTCGAAGCTCTCTATTGGCCATCGGGAAGTTTTAATCCATGTGTAATATTCATGCTTAGTTACCATGGAAACTCCCATTACAATAAAGTTAACAATCTATTTGTGCATGAATGTAGTCGTCATCGTGGAGTTTTGAAATAACCACTTTGATTGTTGAAACAATGTAATACAAACTATGGCCTCACGTTTTACGATAACATTGTATAAAATTTCAAACTCGCATATCTCCGTTACAATAGGAGATAGAGAAGTGATTTTACACTCAATGTAATCAGGTCGAAGCTCTCTATTGGCCATCTTGAAAAATTTAATCCATGAGTAATATTCATGCTTAGTTACCATGGAAACACTCATAACAATAAAGTAAACAATCTATTTTAGAATGATTGTAGTCGTTGTCGTGGAGATTTGAAATAACCACTTTGATTGTTGAAACAATGTAATACAACCTATGGCCTCACGTTTTACGATAACATTATATAAAACTTCATACTCGCATATCTCCGTTACTATAGGAGTTACAGAAGTGATTTTACACTCAATGTAACCAGGTCGAAGCTCTCTTTTGGCCATAGGGAAATTTTAATCCATGTGTAATATTCATGCTTAGTTACCATGATAAATTTCATAACAATAAAGAAAACAATCTATTTGTGCATTAATTTAGTCGTCGTCGTGGAGATTTGAAATAACCACTTTGATTGTTGAAACAATGTAATACAACCTGTGGCATCACGTTTTACGATAACATTGAATAAATGTTCAAACTCGCATATCTCCGTTATTATAGAAGATACAGAAGTGATTTTACACTTAATGTAATTAGGTAGAAGCTCTCTATTGGCCATCGGGAAATTTTTAATCCACGTGTAATATTCATGCTAAGTTATCATGGAAACTCACATAACAATAAATTTAACAATCTATTAGTGCATGAATGTAGTCTTCGTCGTGGAGATTTGAAATAACAACTTTGATTGTTGAAACAATGTATTACAACCTGTGGCCTCACGTTTTACGATAACACTATATAAAATTTCAAACTCGCATATCTCCGTTACTATAGGAGATACAGAAGTGATTTTACACTCAATGTAATCAGGTCGAAGCTCTCTATTGGCCATCTGCAAAAATTTAATCCATGTGTAATATTCATGTTTAGTTACCATGGAAACTCTCATAACAATAAAGTAAACAATCTATTTGTGCATGATTGTAGTCGTCGTCGTGGAGATTTGAAATAACCACTTTGATTGTTGAAACAATGTAATACAACCTATGGCCTCTCGTTTTACGATAACATTATATAAAATTTCAAACTCGCATATCTCCCTTACAATAGGAGATACAGAAGTGACTTTACAATCAATGTAATCAGGTCGAAGCTCTCTATTGGCCATCGCGAAATTTTTAATCCATGTGTAATATTCATGCTTAGTTACCATGGAAACTCACATAACAATAAATTTAACAATCTATTTGTGCTTGAATGTAGTCGTCCACGTGGAGATTTGAAATAACAACTTTGATTGTTGAAACAATGTAATACAACCTATGGCCTCACGTTTTACGATAACATTGTATACAAGTTCAAACTCGCATATCTCCGTTATTATAGAAGATACAGAATTGATTTTACACTTAATGTAATTAGGTAGAAGCTCTCTATTGGCCATCGGGAAATTTTTAATCCACGTGTAATATTCATGCAAAGTTACCATGGAAACTCACATAACAATAAAGTTAACAATGTATTTGTGAATGAAGGTAGTCGTCGTCGTGGAAATTTGAAATAACAACTTTGATTGTTGAAACAATGTAATACAACCTATGGCCTCACGTTTTACGATAACATTGTATAAAAGATCAAACTCGCATATCTCGGTTATTATAGAAGATACAGAAGTGATTTTACAGTTAATGTAATCAGGTCGAAGCTCTCTATTAGCCATCGGGAAATTTTCAATCCGTGTGTAATATTCATGCTTAGTTACCATGGAAACTCACATAACAATAAAATTAACAATCTATTAGCGCATGAATGTAGTCGTCGTCGTGGAGATTTGAAATAACAACTTTCATTTTTGAAACAATGTAATACAACCTATGGCCTCACGTTTTACGATAACATTGAATAAATATTCAAACTCGCATATCTCCGTTATTATAGAAGATACAGAAGTGATTTTACACTTAATGTAATTAGGTAGAAGCTCTCTATTGGCCATCGGGAAATTTTTAATCCACGTGTAATATTCATGCTAAGTTACCATGAAAACTCACATAACAATAAATTTAACAATATATTAGTGCATGAATGTAGTCGTCCTCGTGGAGATTTGAAATAACAACTTTGATTGTTTAAACAATGTATTACAACCTATGGCCTCACGTTTTACGATAACATTGTATAAAAGTTCTAACTCGCATATCTCCGTTGTTATAGAAGATACAGAAGTGATTTTACACTTAATTTAATCAGGTCGAAGCTCTCTATTGGCCATCGTGAAATTTTAATGCATGTGTAATATTCATGCTTAGTTACCATTGAAACTCACATAACAATAAAGTTAACAATCTATTTTTGCATGAATGAAGTCGTCATCCAGTAGTTTTGAAATAACAACTTTGATTGTTGAAACAATGTAATGCAAACTATGGCCTCACGTTTTACAATAACATCATATAAAATTTCAAACTCGCATATCTCCGTTACAATAGGAGATACAGAAGTGATTTTACACTCAATGTAATCAGGTCGAAGCTCTCTATTGGCCAACTTGAAAAATTTAATCCATGTGTAATATTCATGCTTAGTTACCATGGAAACTCACATAACAATAAAGTTAACAATCTATTTGTGCATGAATGTAGTCGTCGTCGTGGAGATTTGAAATAACCACTTTGATTGTTGAAACAATGTAATACAATCTATGGCCTCACGTTTTACGATAATTGTATAAAAGTTCAAACTCGCATATCTCCGTTATTATAGAAGATACAGAAGTGATTATACACTCAATGTAATCAGGTCGAAGCTCTCTATTGGCCATCGGGAAAAATTTAATCCATGTGTAATATTCATGCTTGGTTACCATTTAAAATCTCATAACATTAAAGTTAACAATCTATTAGTGTATGATTGTAGTCGTCGTCGTGGAGATTTGAAATAACCACTTTGATTGTTGAAACAATGTAATACAACCTATGGCCTCACGTTTAGCGATAACATTATATAAAATTTCAAACTCGCATATCTCCGTTACTATAGGAGATACAGAAGTGATTTTACACTCAATGTAATCAGGTCGAAGCTCTCTATTGGCCATTGGGAAAAATTTAATCCATGTGTAATATTCAGGCTTGGTTACTATGGAAAATCTCGTAACAATAAAATTAACAATCTATTTGTGCTCGAAAGTAGTCGTCGTCGTGGAGATTTGAAATAACAACTTTGATTGTTGAAACAATGTAATCCAACCTATGGCCTCACGTATTACGATAACATTGTATAAAGGTTCAAACTCGCATATCTCCGTTATTATAGAAGATACAGAAGTGATTTTACAGTTAATGTAATCAGGTCGAAGCTCTCTATTGGCCATTGGGAAATTTTAATCCATGTGTAATATTCATGCTTAGTTACCATGGAAACTCCCATTACAATAAAGTTAACAATCTATTTGTGCATGAATGTAGTCGTCATCGTGGAGTTTTAAAATAACCACTTTGATTGTTGAAACAATATAATACAACCTATGGCCTCACGTTTTACGATAACATTATATAAAACTTCATACTCGCATATCTCCGTTACTATAGGAGTTACAGAAGTGATTTTACACTCAATGTAACCAGGTCGAAGCTCTCTTTTGGCCATAGTAAAATTTTAATCCATGTGTAATATTCATGCTTAGTTACCATGATAACTTTCATAACAATAAAGAAAACAAACTATTTGTGCATGATTTTAGTCGTCGTCGTGGAGATTTGAAATAACCACTTTGATTGTTGAAACAATATAATACAACCTATGGCCTCACGTTTTACGATAACATTGAATAAATGTTCAAACTCGCATATCTCCGTTATTATAGAAGATACAGAAGTGATTTTACACTTAATGTAATTAGGTAGAAGCTCTCTATTGGCCATCGGGAAATTTTTAATCCGTGTGTAATATTAATGCTAAGTTACCATGGAAACTCACATAACAATAAATTTAACAATCCATTAGTGCATGAATGTAGTCGTCGTCGTGGAGATTTGAAATAACAACTTTGATTGTTGAAACAATGTATTAAAACCTATGGCCTCACGTTTTTCGATAACATTGTATAAAAGTTCTAACTCGCATATCTCCGTTGTTATAGAAGATACAGAAGTGATTTTACTATTAATTTAATCAGATCGAAGCTCTCTATTGGCCATCGTGAAATTTTAATGCAATAATAATATAATGCTTAGTTACCATTGAAACTCACATAACAATAAAGTTAACAATCTATTTGTGCATGAATGTAGTCGTCATCGTGGAGTTTTGAAATAACAACTTTGATTGTTGAAACAATGTAATACAAACTATGGCCTCACGTTTTACAATAACATTATATAAAATTTCAAACTCGCATATCTCCGTTACAATAGGAGATACAGAAGTGATTTTACAGTCAATGTAATCAGGTCGAAGCTCTCTATTGGCCATCTTGAAAAATTTAATCCATGTGTAATATTCATGCTTAGTTACCATGGAAACTCACATAACAATAAATTTAACAATCTATTTGTGCTTGAATGTAGTCGTCCACGTGGAGATTTGAAATAACAACTTAGATTGTTGAAACAATGTAATACAACCTATGGCCTCACGTTTTACGATAACATTGTATACAAGTTCAAACTCGCATATCTCCGTTATTATAGAAGATACAGAATTGATTTTACACTTAATGTAATTAGGTAGAAGCTCTCTATTGGCCATCGGGAAATTTTTAATCCACGTGTAATATTCATGCAAAGTTACCATGGAAACTCACATAACAATAAAGTTAACAATGTATTTGTGAATGAAGGTAGTCGTCGTCGTGGAAATTTGAAATAACAACTTTGATTGTTGAAACAATGTAATACAACCTATGGCCTCACGTTTTACGATAACATTGTATAAAAGATCAAACTCGCATATCTCGGTTATTATAGAAGATACAGAAGTGATTTTACAGTTAATGTAATCAGGTCGAAGCTCTCTATTAGCCATCGGGAAATTTTCAATCCGTGTGTAATATTCATGCTTAGTTACCATGGAAACTCACATAACAATAAAATTAACAATCTATTAGCGCATGAATGTAGTCGTCGTCGTGGAGATTTGAAATAACAACTTTCATTTTTGAAACAATGTAATACAACCTATGGCCTCACGTTTTACGATAACATTGAATAAATATTCAAACTCGCATATCTCCGTTATTATAGAAGATACAGAAGTGATTTTACACTTAATGTAATTAGGTAGAAGCTCTCTATTGGCCATCGGGAAATTTTTAATCCACGTGTAATATTCATGCTAAGTTACCATGAAAACTCACATAACAATAAATTTAACAATCTATTAGTGCATGAATGTAGTCGTCCTCGTGGAGATTTGAAATAACAACTTTGATTGTTTAAACAATGTATTACAACCTATGGCCTCACGTTTTACGATAACATTGTATAAAAGTTCTAACTCGCATATCTCCGTTGTTATAGAAGATACAGAAGTGATTTTACACTTAATTTAATCAGGTCGAAGCTCTCTATTGGCCATCGTGAAATTTTAATGCATGTGTAATATTCATGCTTAGTTACCATTGAAACTCACATAACAATAAAGTTAACAATCTATTTTTGCATGAATGAAGTCGTCATCCAGTAGTTTTGAAATAACAACTTTGATTGTTGAAACAATGTAATGCAAACTATGGCCTCACGTTTTACAATAACATCATATAAAATTTCAAACTCGCATATCTCCGTTACAATAGGAGATACAGAAGTGATTTTACACTCAATGTAATCAGGTCGAAGCTCTCTATTGGCCAACTTGAAAAATTTAATCCATGTGTAATATTCATGCTTAGTTACCATGGAAACTCACATAACAATAAAGTTAACAATCTATTTGTGCATGAATGTAGTCGTCGTCGTGGAGATTTGAAATAACCACTTTGATTGTTGAAACAATGTAATACAATCTATGGCCTCACGTTTTACGATAATTGTATAAAAGTTCAAACTCGCATATCTCCGTTATTATAGAAGATACAGAAGTGATTATACACTCAATGTAATCAGGTCGAAGCTCTCTATTGGCCATCGGGAAAAATTTAATCCATGTGTAATATTCATGCTTGGTTACCATTTAAAATCTCATAACATTAAAGTTAACAATCTATTAGTGTATGATTGTAGTCGTCGTCGTGGAGATTTGAAATAACCACTTTGATTGTTGAAACAATGTAATACAACCTATGGCCTCACGTTTAGCGATAACATTATATAAAATTTCAAACTCGCATATCTCCGTTACTATAGGAGATACAGAAGTGATTTTACACTCAATGTAATCAGGTCGAAGCTCTCTATTGGCCATTGGGAAAAATTTAATCCATGTGTAATATTCAGGCTTGGTTACTATGGAAAATCTCGTAACAATAAAATTAACAATCTATTTGTGCTCGAAAGTAGTCGTCGTCGTGGAGATTTGAAATAACAACTTTGATTGTTGAAACAATGTAATCCAACCTATGGCCTCACGTATTACGATAACATTGTATAAAGGTTCAAACTCGCATATCTCCGTTATTATAGAAGATACAGAAGTGATTTTACAGTTAATGTAATCAGGTCGAAGCTCTCTATTGGCCATTGGGAAATTTTAATCCATGTGTAATATTCATGCTTAGTTACCATGGAAACTCCCATTACAATAAAGTTAACAATCTATTTGTGCATGAATGTAGTCGTCATCGTGGAGTTTTAAAATAACCACTTTGATTGTTGAAACAATATAATACAACCTATGGCCTCACGTTTTACGATAACATTATATAAAACTTCATACTCGCATATCTCCGTTACTATAGGAGTTACAGAAGTGATTTTACACTCAATGTAACCAGGTCGAAGCTCTCTTTTGGCCATAGTAGAATTTTAATCCATGTGTAATATTCATGCTTAGTTACCATGATAACTTTCATAACAATAAAGAAAACAAACTATTTGTGCATGATTTTAGTCGTCGTAGTGGAGATTTGAAATAACCACTTTGATTGTTGAAACAATATAATACAACCTATGGCCTCACGTTTTACGATAACATTGAATAAATGTTCAAACTCGCATATCTCCGTTATTATAGAAGATACAGAAGTGATTTTACATTTAATGTAATTAGGTAGAAGCTCTCTATTGGCCATCGGGAAATTTTTAATCCGTGTGTAATATTAATGCTAAGTTACCATGGAAACTCACATAACAATAAATTTAACAATCCATTAGTGCATGAATGTAGTCGTCGTCGTGGAGATTTGAAATAACAACTTTGATTGTTGAAACAATGTATTAAAACCTATGGCCTCACGTTTTTCGATAACATTGTATAAAAGTTCTAACTCGCATATCTCCGTTGTTATAGAAGATACAGAAGTGATTTTACTATTAATTTAATCAGATCGAAGCTCTCTATTGGCCATCGTGAAATTTTAATGCAATAATAATATAATGCTTAGTTACCATTGAAACTCACATAACAATAAAGTTAACAATCTATTTGTGCATGAATGTAGTCGTCATCGTGGAGTTTTGAAATAACAACTTTGATTGTTGAAACAATGTAATACAAACTATGGCCTCACGTTTTACAATAACATTATATAAAATTTCAAACTCGCATATCTCCGTTACAATAGGAGATACAGAAGTGATTTTACACTCAATGTAATCAGGTCGAAGCTCTCTATTGGCCATCTTGAAAAATTTAATCCATGTGTAATATTCATGCTTAGTTACCATGGAAACTCACATAACAATAAAATTAACAATCTATTTGTGCATGAATGTAGTCGTCGTCGTGGAGATTTGAAATAACAACTTTCATTGTTGAAACAATGTAATACAACCTATGGTCTCAAGTTTTACGATAACATTGTATAAAAGTTCAAACTCGCATATCTCCGTTATTATAGAAGATACAGAAATGATTTTACACTTTATGTAATCAGGTCGAATCTCTCTATTGGCTCATACAGAAACATTTAATCAATGTGTAATATTCATGCTTACTTAACAAGGAAACTCTCATAACAAAAAAGTAAACAATCTATTTAAGCATGATTCTAGTCGTCGTCGTGGAGATTTGAAATAACCACTTTGATTGTTGAAACAATGTAATACAAACTATGGCCTCACGTTTTACGATAACATTATATAAAATTTCAAACTCGCATATCTCCGTTACTATAGGAGATACAGAAGTGATTTTACAATCAATGTAATCAGGTCGAAGCTCTCTATTGGCCATCGCGAAATTTTTAATCCATGTGTAATATTCATGCTTAGTTACCATGGAAACTCACATAACAATAAAATTAACAATCTATTTGTGCATGAATGTAGTCGTCGTCGTGGAGATTTGAAATGACAACTTTCATTTTTGAAACAATGTAATACAACCTATGGCCTCACGTTTTACGATAACATTTTATAAAAGTTCAAACTCGCATATCTCCGTTATTATAGAAGAAACAGAAGTGATTTTACACTTAATGTAATCAGGTCAAAGCCCTCTATTGGCCGTCGGGAAATTTTAATCCATGTGTAATATTCATGCTTAGTTACCATGGAAACTCCCATTACAATATAGTTAACAATCTATTAGTGCATGAATGTAGTCGCCGTCGTGGAGATTTGAAATGACAACTTTCATTTTTGAAACAATGTAATACAACCTATGGTTTCACGTTTTACGATAACATTGTATAAAAGTTCTAACTCGCATATCTCCGTTGTTATAGAAGATACAGAAGTGATTTTACACTTAATGTAATTAGGTAGAAGCTCTCTATTGGCCATCGGGAAATTTTTAATCCACGTGTAATATTCATGCTAAGTTACCATGGAAACTCACATAACAATAAAGTAAACAATCTATTTGTGCATGATTGTAGTCGTCGTCGTGGAGATTTGAAATAACCACTTTGATTGTTGAAACAATGTAATACAACCTATGGCCTCTCGTTTTACGATAACATTATATAAAATTTCAAACTCGCATATCTCCGTTACAATAGGAGATACAGAAGTGATTTTACACTCAATGTAACCAGGTCGAAGCTCTCTTTTGGCCATAGTAAAATTTTAATCCATGTGTAATATTCATGCTTAGTTACCATGATAACTTTCATAACAATAAAGAAAACAAACTATTTGTGCATGATTTTAGTCGTCGTCGTGGAGATTTGAAATAACCACTTTGATTGTTGAAACAATATAATACAACCTATGGCCTCACGTTTTACGATAACATTGAATAAATGTTCAAACTCGCATATCTCCGTTATTATAGAAGATACAGAAGTGATTTTACACTTAATGTAATTAGGTAGAAGCTCTCTATTGGCCATCGGGAAATTTTTAATCCGTGTGTAATATTAATGCTAAGTTACCATGGAAACTCACATAACAATAAATTTAACAATCCATTAGTGCATGAATGTAGTCGTCGTCGTGGAGATTTGAAATAACAACTTTGATTGTTGAAACAATGTATTAAAACCTATGGCCTCACGTTTTTCGATAACATTGTATAAAAGTTCTAACTCGCATATCTCCGTTGTTATAGAAGATACAGAAGTGATTTTACTATTAATTTAATCAGATCGAAGCTCTCTATTGGCCTTCGTGAAATTTTAATGCAATAATAATATAATGCTTAGTTACCATTGAAACTCACATAACAATAAAGTTAACAATCTATTTGTGCATGAATGTAGTCGTCATCGTGGAGTTTTGAAATAACAACTTTGATTGTTGAAACAATGTAATACAAACTATGGCCTCACGTTTTACAATAACATTATATAAAATTTCAAACTCGCATATCTCCGTTACAATAGGAGATACAGAAGTGATTTTACACTCAATGTAATCAGGTCGAAGCTCTCTATTGGCCATCTTGAAAAATTTAATCCATGTGTAATATTCATGCTTAGTTACCATGGAAACTCACATAACAATAAAATTAACAATCTATTTGTGCATGAATGTAGTCGTCGTCGTGGAGATTTGAAATAACAACTTTCATTGTTGAAACAATGTAATACAACCTATGGTCTCAAGTTTTACGATAACATTGTATAAAAGTTCAAACTCGCATATCTCCGTTATTATAGAAGATACAGAAATGATTTTACACTTTATGTAATCAGGTCGAATCTCTCTATTGGCTCATACAGAAACATTTAATCAATGTGTAATATTCATGCTTACTTAACAAGGAAACTCTCATAACAAAAAAGTAAACAATCTATTTAAGCATGATTGTAGTCGTCGTCGTGGAGATTTGAAATAACCACTTTGATTGTTGAAACAATGTAATACAACCTATGGCCTCACGTTTTACGATAACATTATATAAAATTTCAAACTCGCATATCTCCGTTACTATAGGAGATACAGAAGTGATTTTACAATCAATGTAATCAGGTCGAAGCTCTCTATTGGCCATCTGGAAAAATTTAATCCATGTGTAATATTCATGCTTAGTTACCATGGAAACTCTCATAACAATAAAGTAAACAATCTATTTGTGCATGATTGTAGTCGTCGTCGTGGAGATTTGAAATAACCACTTTGATTGTTGAAACAATGTAATACAACCTATGGCCTCTCGTTTTACGATAACATTATATAAAATTTCAAACTCGCATATCTCCGTTATTATAGAAGAAACAGAAGTGATTTTACACTTAATGTAATCAGGTCGAAGCTCTCTCTTGGCCATCGCGAAATTTTTAATCCATGTGGAATATTCATGCTTAGTTACCATGGAAACTCACATAACAATAAAATTAACAATCTATTTGTGCATGAATGTAGTCGTCGTCGTGGAGATTTGAAATGACAACTTTCATTTTTGAAACAATGTAATACAACCTATGGCCTCACGTTTTACGATAACATTTTATAAAAGTTCAAACTCGCATATCTCCGTTATTATAGAAGAAACAGAAGTGATTTTACACTTAATGTAATCAGGTCAAAGCCCTCTATTGGCCGTCGGGAAATTTTAATCCATGTGTAATATTCATGCTTAGTTACCATGGAAACTCCCATTACAATATAGTTAACAATCTATTAGTGCATGAATGTAGTCGTCGTCGTGGAGATTTGAAATGACAACTTTCATTTTTGAAACAATGTAATACAACCTATGGTTTCACGTTTTACGATAACATTGTATAAAAGTTCTAACTCGCATATCTCCGTTGTTATAGAAGATACAGAAGTGATTTTACACTTAATGTAATTAGGTAGAAGCTCTCTATTGGCCATCGGGAAATTTTTAATCCACGTGTAATATTCATGCTAAGTTACCATGGAAACTCACATAACAATAAATTTAACAATCTATTAGTGCATGAATGTAGTCGTCGTCGTGGAGATTTGAAATAACATCTTTGATTGTTGAAACAATGTATTACAACCTATGGCCTCACGTTTTACGATAACATTGTATAAAAGTTCTAACTCGCATATCTCCGTTGTTATAGAAGATACAGAAGTGATTTTACACTTAATTTAATCAGGTCGAAGCTCTGTATTGGCCATCGTGAAATTTTAATGCATGTGTAATATTCATGCTTAGTTACCATTGAAACTCACATAACAATAAAGTTAACAATCTATTTGTGCATGAATGTAGTCGTCATCCAGGAGTTTTGAAATAACAACTGTGATTGTTGAAACAATGTAATACAACCTATGGTCTCAAGTTTTACGATAACATTGTATAAAAGATCAAACTCGCATATCTCCGTTATTATAGAAGATACAGAAGTGATTTTACACTTAATGTAATTACGTAGAAGCTCTCTATTGGCCATCGGGAAATTTTTAATCCACGTGTAATATTCATGCTAAGTTACCATGGAAACTCACATAACAATAAATTTAACAATCTATTTGTGCACGAATGTAGTCGTCCTCGTGGAGATTTGAAATAACAACTTTGATTGTTGAAACAATGTATTACAACCTATGGCCTCACGTTTTACGATAACATTGTATAAAAGTTCTAACTCGCATATCTCCGTTGTTATAGAAGATACAGAAGTGATTTTACACTTAATTTAATCAGGTCGAAGCTCTCTATTGGCCATCGTGAAATTTTAATGCATGTGTAATATTCATGCTTAGTTACCATTGAAACTCACATAACAATAAAGTTAACAATCTATTTTTGCATGAATGTAGTCGTCATCCAGTAGTTTTGAAATAACAACTTTGATTGTTGAAACAATGTAATACAAACTATGGCCTCACGTTTTACAATAACATCATATAAAATTTCAAACTCGCATACCTCCGTTACAATAGGAGATACAGAAGTGATTTTACACTCAATTTAATCAGGTCGAAGCTCTCTATTGGCCAACTTGAAAAATTTAATCCATGTGTAATATTCATGCTTAGTTACCATGGAAACTCACATAACAATAAAGTTAACAATCTATTTGTGCATGAATGTAGTCGTCGTCGTGGAGATTTGAAATAACCACTTTGATTGTTGAAACAATGTAATACAATCTATGGCCTCACGTTTTACGATAATTGTATAAAAGTTCAAACTCGCATATCTCCGTTATTATAGAAGATACAGAAGTGATTATACACTCAATGTAATCAGGTCGAAGCTCTCTATTGGCCATCGGGAAAAATTTAATCCATGTGTAATATTCATGCTTGGTTACCATTTAAAATCTCATAACATTAAAGTTAACAATCTATTAGTGTATGATTGTAGTCGTCGTTGTGGAGATTTGAAATAACCACTTTGATTGTTGAAACAATGTAATACAACCTATGGCCTCACGTTTTGCGATAACATTATATAAAATTTCAAACTCGCATATCTCCGTTACTATAGGAGATACAGAAGTGATTTTACACTCAATGTAATCAGGTCGAAGCTCTCTATTGGCCATCGGGAAAAATTTAATCCATGTGTAATATTCAGGCTTGGTTACCATGGAAAATCTCGTAACAATAAAATTAACAATCTATTTGTGCTCGAAAGTAGTCGTCGTCGTGGAGATTTGAAATAACAACTTTGATTGTTGAAACAATATAATCCAACCTATGGCCTCACGTATTACGATAACATTGTATAAAGGTTCAAACTCGCATATCTCCGTTATTATAGAAGATACAGAAGTGATTTTACAGTTAATGTAATCAGGTCGAAGCTCTCTATTTGCCATTGGGAAATTTTAATCCATGTGTAATATTCATGCTTAGTTACCATGGAAACTCCCATTACAATAAAGTTAACAATCTATTTGTGCATGAATGTAGTCGTCATCGTGGATTTTTAAAATAACCACTTTGATTGTTGAAACAATGTAATACAAACTATGGCCTCACGTTTTACGATAACATTGTATAAAATTTCAAACTCGCATATCTCCGTTACAATAGGAGATAGAGAAGTGATTTTACACTCAATGTAATCAGGTCGAAGCTCTCTATTGGCCATAGTAAAATTTTAATCCATGTGTAATATTCATGCTTAGTTACCATGATAACTTTCATAACAATAAAGAAAACAAACTATTTGTGCATGATTTTAGTCGTCGTCGTGGAGATTTGAAATAACCACTTTGATTGTTGAAACAATGTAATACAACCTATGGCCTCACGTTTTACGATAACATTGAATAAATGTTCAAACTCGCATATCTCCGTTATTATAGAAGATACAGAAGTGATTTTACACTTAATGTAATTAGGTAGAAGCTCTCTATTGGCCATCGGGAAATTTTTAATCCACGTGTAATATTCATGCTAAGTTACCATGGAAACTCACATAACAATAAATTTAACAATCTATTAGTGCATGAATGTAGTCGTCGTCGTGGAGATTTGAAATAACAACTTTGATTGTTGAAACAATGTATTACAACCTATGGCCTCACGTTTTTCGATAACATTGTATAAAAGTTCTAACTCGCATATCTCCGTTGTTATAGAAGATACAGAAGTGATTTTACTATTAATTTAATCAGATCGAAGCTCTCTATTGGCCATCGTGAAATTTTAATGCAATAATAATATAATGCTTAGTTACCATTGAAACTCACATAACAATAAAGTTAACAATCTATTTGTGCATGAATGTAGTCGTCATCGTGGAGTTTTGAAATAACAACTTTGATTGTTGAAACAATGTAATACAAACTATGGCCTCACGTTTTACAATAACATTATATAAAATTTCAAACTCGCATATCTCCGTTACAATAGGAGATACAGAAGTGATTTTACACTCAATGTAATCAGGTCGAAGCTCTCTATTGGACATCTTGAAAAATTTAATCCATGTGTAATATTCATGCTTAGTTACCATGGAAACTCACATAACAATAAAATTAACAATCTATTTGTGCATGAATGTAGTCGTCGTCGTGGAGATTTGAAATAACAACTTTCATTGTTGAAACAATGTAATACAACCTATGGTTTCAAGTTTTACGATAACATTGTATAAAAGTTCAAACTCGCATATCTCCGATATTATAGAAGATACAGAAACAATTTTACACTTTATGTAATCAGGTCGAATCTCTCTATTGGCTCATACAGAAACATTTAATCAATGTGTAATATTCATGCTTACTTAACAAGGAAACTCTCATAACAAAAAAGTAAACAATCTATTTTAGCATGATTGTAGTCGTCGTCGTGGAGATTTGAAATAACCACTTTGATTGTTGAAACAATGTAATACAACCTATGGCCTCACGTTTTACGATAACATTATATAAAATTTCAAACTCGCATATCTCCGTTACTATAGGAGATACAGAAGTGATTTTACAATCAATGTAATCAGGTCGAAGCTCTCTATTGGCCATCTGGAAAAATTTAATCCATGTGTAATATTCATGCTTAGTTACCATGGAAACTCTCATAACAATAAAATAAACAATCTATTTGTGCATGATTGTAGTCGTCGTCGTGGAGATTTGAAATAACCACTTTGATTGTTGAAACAATGTAATACAACCTATGGCCTCTCGTTTTACGATAACATTATATAAAATTTCAAACTCGCATATCTCCGTTATTATAGAAGATACAGAAGTGATTTTACACTTAATGTAATCAGGTCGAAGCTCTCTATTGGCCATCGCGAAATTTTTAATCCATGTGTAATATTCATGCTTAGTTACCATGGAAACTCACATAACAATAAAATTAACAATCTATTTGTGCATGAATGTAGTCGTCGTCGTGGAGATTTGAAATGACAACTTTCATTTTTGAAACAATGTAATACAACCTATGGCCTCACGTTTTACGATAACATTTTATAAAAGTTCAAACTCGCATATCTCCGTTATTATAGAAGATACAGAAGTGATTTTACACTTAATGTAATCAGGTCGAAGCCCTCTATTGGCCGTCGGGAAATTTTAATCCATGTGTAATATTCATGCTTAGTTACCATGGAAACTCCCATTACAATATAGTTAACAATCTATTAGTGCATGAATGTAGTCGTCGTCGTGGAGATTTGAAATGACAACTTTCATTTTTGAAACAATGTAATACAACCTATGGTTTCACGTTTTACGATAACATTGTATAAAAGTTCTAACTCGCATATCTCCGTTGTTATAGAAGATACAGAAGTGATTTTACACTTAATGTAATTAGGTAGAAGCTCTCTATTGGCCATCGGGAAATTTTTAATCCACGTGTAATATTCATGCTAAGTTACCATGGAAACTCACATAACAATAAATTTAACAATCTATTAGTGCATGAATGTAGTCGTCGTCGTGGAGATTTGAAATAACATATTTGGTTGTTGAAACAATGTATTACAACCTATGGCCTCACGTTTTAGGATAACATTGTATAAAAGTTCTAACTCGCATATCTCCGTTGTTATAGAAGATACAGAAGTGATTTTACACTTAATTTAATCAGGTCGAAGCTCTCTATTGGCCATCGTGAAATTTTAATGCATGTGTAATATTCATGCTTAGTTACCATTGAAACTCACATAACAATAAAGTTAACAATCTATTTGTGCATGAATGTAGTCGTCATCCAGGAGTTTTGAAATAACAACTGTGATTGTTGAAACAATGTAATACAACCTATGGTCTCAAGTTTTACGATAACATTGTATAAAAGTTCAAACTCGCATATCTCCGTTATTATAGAAGATACAGAAGTGTTTTTACAGTTAATGTAATAAGGTCGAAGCTCTCCATTAGCCATCGGGAAATTTTTAATCCGTGTGTAATATTAATGCTTAGTTACCATGGAAACTCACATAACAATAAAATTAACAATCTATTAGTGCATGAATGTAGTCGTCGTCGTGGAGATTTGAAATAACAACTTTCATTTTTGAAACAATGTAATACAACCTATGGCCTCACGTTTTACGATAACACTATATAAAATTTCAAACTCGCATATCTCCGTTACTATAGGAGATACAGAAGTGATTTTACACTCAATGTAATCAGGTCGAAGCTCTCTATTGGCCATCGTGAAATTTTAATGCATGTGTAATATTCATGCTTAGTTACCATTGAAACTCACATAACAATAAAGTTAACAATCTATTTTTGCATGAATGTAGTCGTCATCCAGTAGTTTTGAAATAACAACTTTGATTGTTGAAACAATGTAATACAAACTATGGCCTCACGTTTTACAATAACATCATATAAAATTTCAAACTCGCATACCTCCGTTACAATAGGAGATACAGAAGTGATTTTACACTCAATGTAATCAGGTCGAAGCTCTCTATTGGCCAACTTGAAAAATTTAATCCATGTGTAATATTCATGCTTAGTTACCATGGAAACTCACATAACAATAAAGTTAACAATCTATTTGTGCATGAATGTAGTCGTCGTCGTGGAGATTTGAAATAACCACTTTGATTGTTGAAACAATGTAATACAATCTATGGCCTCACGTTTTACGATAATTGTATAAAAGTTCAAACTCGCATATCTCCGTTATTATAGAAGATACAGAAGTGATTATACACTCAATGTAATCAGGTCGAAGCTCTCTATTGGCCATCGGGAAAAATTTAATCCATGTGTAATATTCATGCTTGGTTACCATTTAAAATCTCATAACATTAAAGTTAACAATCTATTAGTGTATGATTGTAGTCGTCGTCGTGGAGATTTGAAATAACCACTTTGATTGTTGAAACAATGTAATACAACCTATGGCCTCACGTTTTGCGATAACATTATATAAAATTTCTAACTCGCATATCTCCGTTACTATAGGAGATACAGAAGTGATTTTACACTCAATGTAATCAGGTCGAAGCTCTCTATTGGCCATCGGGAAAAATTTAATCCATGTGTAATATTCAGGCTTGGTTACCATGGAAAATCTCGTAACAATAAAATTAACAATCTATTTGTGCTCGAAAGTAGTCGTCGTCGTGGAGATTTGAAATAACAACTTTGATTGTTGAAAAATTATAATCCAACCTATGGCCTCACGTATTACGATAACATTGTATAAAGGTTCAAACTCGCATATCTCCGTTATTATAGAAGATACAGAAGTGATTTTACAGTTAATGTAATCAGGTCGAAGCTCTCTATTGGCCATTGGGAAATTTTAATCCATGTGTAATATTCATGCTTAGTTACCATGGAAACTCCCATTACAATAAAGTTAACAATCTATTTGTGCATGAATGTAGTCGTCATCGTGGAGTTTTAAAATAACCACTTTGATTGTTGAAACAATGTAATACAAACTATGGCCTCACGTTTTACGATAACATTGTATAAAATTTCAAACTCGCATATCTCCGTTACAATAGGAGATAGAGAAGTGATTTTACACTCAATGTAATCAGGTCGAAGCTCTGTATTGGCCATAGTAAATTTTTAATCCACGTGTAATATTCATGCTAAGTTACCATGGAAACTCACATAACAATAAATTTAACAATCTATTAGTGCATGAATGTAGTCGTCGTCGTGGAGATTTGAAATAACAACTTTGATTGTTGAAACAATGTATTACAACCTATGGCCTCACGTTTTTCGATAACATTGTATAAAAGTTCTAACTCGCATATCTCCGTTGTTATAGAAGATACAGAAGTAATTTTACACTTAATTTAATCAGGTCGAAGCTCTCTATTGGCCTTCGTGAAATTTTAATGCATGTGTAATATTCATGCTTAGTTACCATTGAAACTCACATAACAATAAAGTTAACAATCTATTTGTGCATGAATGTAGTCGTCATCCAGGAGTTTTGAAATAACAACTTTGATTGTTGAAACAATGTAATACAAACTATGGCCTCACGTTTTACAATAACATTATATAAAATTTCAAACTCGCATATCTCCGTTACAATAGGAGATACAGAAGTGATTTTACACTCAATGTAATCAGGTCGAAGCTCTCTATTGGCCATCTTGAAAAATTTAATCCATGTGTAATATTCACGCTTAGTTACCATGGAAACTCACATAACAATAAAATTAACAATCTATTTGTGCATGAATGTAGTCGTCGTCGTGGAGATTTGAAATAACAACTTTCATTGTTGAAACAATGTAATACAACCTATGGTCTCAAGTTTTACGATAACATTGTATAAAATTTCAAACTCGCATATCTCCGTTATTATAGAAGATACAGAAATAATTTTACACTTTATGTAATCAGGTCGAATCTCTCTATTGGCTCATACAGAAACATTTAATCAATGTGTAATATTCATGCTTACTTAACAAGGAAACTCTCATAACAAAAAAGTAAACAATCTATTTAAGCATGATTGTAGTCGTCGTCGTGGAGATTTGAAATAACCACTTTGATTGTTGAAACAATGTAATACAACCTATGGCCTCACGTTTTACGATAACATTATATAAAATTTCAAACTCGCATATCTCCGTTACTATAGGAGATACAGAAGTGATTTTACAATCAATGTAATCAGGTCGAAGCTCTCTATTGGCCATCTGGAAAAATTTAATCCATGTGTAATATTCATGCTTAGTTACCATGGAAACTCTCATAACAATAAAATAAACAATCTATTTGTGCATGATTGTAGTCGTCGTCGTGGAGATTTGAAATAACCACTTTGATTGTTGAAACAATGTAATACAACCTATGGCCTCTCGTTTTACGATAACATTATATAAAATTTCAAACTCGCATATCTCCGTTATTATAGAAGATACAGAAGTGATTTTACACTTAATGTAATCAGGTCGAAGCTCTCTATTAGCCATCGCGAAATTTTTAATCCATGTGTAATATTCATGCTTAGTTACCATGGAAACTCACATAACAATAAAATTAACAATCTATTTATGCATGAATGTAGTCGTCGTCGTGGAGATTTGAAATGACAACTTTCATTTTTGAAACAATGTAATACAACCTATGGCCTCACGTTTTACGATAACATTGTATAAAAGTTCTAACTCGCATATCTCCGTTGTTATAGAAGATAGAGAAGTGATTTTACACTTAATTTAATCAGGTCGAATCTCTCTATTGGCCATCGTGAAATTTTAATGCATGTGTAATATTCATGCTTAGTTACCATTGAAACTCACATAACAATAAAGTTAACAATCTATTTGTGCATGAATGTAGTCGTCATCCAGGAGTTTTGAAATAACAACTGTGATTGTTGAAACAATGTAATACAAACTATGGCCTCACGTTTTACAATAACATTATATAAAATTTCAAACTCGCATATCTCCGTTACAATAGGAGATACAGAAGTGATTTTACAGTTAATGTAATCAGGTCGAAGCTCTCTATTGGCCATTGGGAAATTTTAATCCATGTGTAATATTCATGCTTAGTTACCATGGAAACTCCCATTACAATAAAGTTAACAATCTATTTGTGCATGAATGTAGTCGTCATCGTGGAGTTTTAAAATAACCACTTTGATTGTTGAAACAATGTAATACAAACTATGGCCTCACGTTTTACGATAACATTGTATAAAATTTCAAACTCGCATATCTCCGTTACAATAGGAGATAGAGAAGTGATTTTACACTCAATGTAATCAGGTCGAAGCTCTCTATTGGCCATCTTGAAAAATTTAATCCATGTGTAATATTCATGCTTAGTTACCATGGAAACTCAAATAACAATAAAATTAACAATCTATTTGTGCATGAATGTAGTCGTCGTCGTGGAGATTTGAAATAACAACTTTCATTGTTGAAACAATGTAATACAACCTATGGTCTCAAGTTTTACGATAACATTGTATAAAAGTTCAAACTCGCATATCTCCGTTATTATAGAAGATACAGAAGTGATTTTACAATTAATTTAATCAGGTCGAAGCTCTCTATTAACCATCGTGAAATTTTAATGCATGTGTAATATTCATGCTTAGTTACCATTGAAACTCACATAACAATAAAGTTATCAATCTATTTGTGCATGAATGTAGTCGTCATCGTGGAGATGTGAAATAACCACTTTGATTGTTGAAACAATGTAATACAATCTTTGGCCTCACGTTTTACGATAACACTATATAAAATTTCAAACTCGCATATCTCCGTTACTATAGGAGATACAGAAGTGATTTTACACTCAATGTAATCAGGTCGAAGCTCTCTATTGGCCATTTGCAAAAATTTATTCCATGTGTAATATTCATGCTTAGTTACCATGGAAACTCTCATAACAATAAAGTAAACAATCTATTTGTGCATGATTGTAGTCATCGTCGTGGAGATTTGAAATAACCACTTTGATTGTTGAAACAATGTAATACAACCTATGGCCTCTCGTTTTACGATAACATTATATAAAATTTCAAACTCGCATATCTCCCTTACAATAGGAGATACAGAAGTGACTTTACACTCAATGTAATCAGGTCGAAGCTCTCTATTGGCTCATACAGAAACATTTACACAATGTGTAATATTCATGCTTAGTTACCATGGAAACTCACATAACAATAAAATTAACAATTTATTTGTGCATGAATGTAGTCGTCGTCGTGGAGATTTGAAATAACAACTTTGATTGTTGAAACAATGTATTACAACCTATGGCCTCACGTTTTACGATAACATTGTATAAAAGATCAAACTCGCATATCTCCGTTATTATAGAAGATACAGAAGTGATTTTACAGTTAATGTAATCAGGTCGAAGCCCTCTATTAGCCATCGGGAATTTTTTAATCCGTGTGTAATATTCATGCTTAGTTACCATGGAAACTCACATAAATATAAAATTAACATGCATGAATGTAGTCGTCGTCGTGAAGATTTGAAATAACAACTTTCATTTTTGAAACAATGTAATACAACCTATGGCCTCACGTTTTACGATAACATTGAATAAATGTTCAAACTCGCATATCTCCGTTATTATAGAAGATACAGAAGTGATTTTACACTTAATGTAATTAGGTAGAAGCTCTCTATTGGCCATCGGGAAATTTTTAATCCACGTGTAATATTAATGCTAAGTTACCATGGAAACTCACATAACAATAAATTTAACAATCTATTAGTGCATGAATGTAGTCGTCCTCGTGGAGATTTGAAATAACAACTTTGATTGTTGAAACAATGTATTACAACCTATGGCCTCACGTTTTACGATAACATTGTATAAAAGTTCTAACTCGCATATCTCCGTTGTTATAGAAGATACAGTAGTGATTTTACTTTTAATTTAATCAGGTCGAAGCTCTCTATTGGCCTTCGTGAAATTTTAATGCATGTGTAATATTCATGCTTAGTTACCATTGAAACTCACATAACAATAAAGTTAACAATCTATTTGTGCATGAATGTAGTCGTCATCCAGGAGTTTTGAAATAACAACTTTGATTGTTGAAACAATGTAATACAAACTATGGCCTCAAGTTTTACAATAACATTATATAAAATTTCAAACTCGCATATCTCCGTTACAATAGGAAATACAGAAGTGATTTTACACTCAATGTAATCAGGTCGAAGCTCTCTATTGGCCATCTTGAAAAATTTAATCCATGTGTAATATTCATGCTTAGTTACCATGGAAACTCACGTAACAATAAAGTTAACAATCTATTTGTGCATGAATGTAGTCGTCGTCGTGGAGATTTGAAATAACCACTTTGATTGTTGAAACAATGTAATACAATCTATTGCCTCACGTTTTGCGATAACATTATATAAAATTTCAAACTCGCATATCTCCGTTACTATAGGAGATACAGAAGTGATTTTACACTCAATGTAATCAGGTCGAAGCTCTCTATTGGCCATCGGGAAAAATTTAATCCATGTGTAATATTCATGCTTGGTTACCATTTAAAATCTCATAACATTAAAGTTAACAATCTATTAGTGTATGATTGTAGTCGTCGTCGTGGAGATTTGAAATAACCACTTTGATTGTTGAAACAATGTAATACAACCTATGGCCTCACGTTTTGCGATAACATTATATAAAATTTCAAACTCGCATATCTCCGTTACTATAGGAGATACAGAAGTGATTTTACACTCAATGTAATCAGGTCGAAGCTCTCTATTGGCCATCGGGAAAAATTTAATCCATATGTAATATTCATGCTTGGTTACCATGGAAAATCTCGTAACAATAAAATTAACAATCTATTTGTGCATGAAAGTAGTCGTCGTCGTGGAGATTTGAAATAACAACTTTGAGTGTTGAAACAATGTAATCCAACCTATGGCCTCACGTATTACGATAACATTGTATAAAGGTTCAAACTCGCATATCTCCGTTATTATAGAAGATACAGAAGTGATTTTACAGTTAATGTAATCAGGTCGATGCTCTCTATTGGCCATTGGGAAATTTTAATCCATGTGTAATATTCATGCTTAGTTACCATGGAAACTCCCATTACAATAAAGTTAACAATCTATTTGTGCATGAATGTAGTCGTCATCGTGGAGTTTTGAAATAACCACTTTGATTGTTGAAACAATGTAATACAAACTATGGCCTCACGTTTTACGATAACATTGTATAAAATTTCAAATTCGCATATCTCCGTTACAATAGGAGATAGAGAAGTGATTTTACACTCAATGTAATCAGGTCGAAGCTCTCTATTGGCCATCTTGAAAAATTTAATCCATGAGTAATATTCATGCTTAGTTACCATGGAAACTCTCATAACAATAAAGTAAACAATCTATTTTAGAATGATTGTATTCGTTGTCGTGGAGATTTGAAATAACCACTTTGATTGTTGAAACAATGTAATACAACCTATGGCCTCACGTTTTACGATAACATTATATAAAACTTCATACTCGCATATCTCCGTTACTATAGGAGTTACAGAAGTGATTTTACACTCAATGTAACCAGGTCGAAGCTCTCTTTTGGCCATAGGGAAATTTTAATCCATGTGTAATATTCATGCTTAGTTACCATGATAACTTTCATAACAATAAAGAAAACAAACTATTTGTGCATGATTTTAGTCGTCGTCGTGGAGATTTGAAATAACCACTTTGATTGTTGAAACAATGTAATACAACCTATGGCCTCACGTTTTACGATAACATTGAATAAATGTTCAAACTCGCATATCTCCGTTATTATAGAAGATACAGAAGTGATTTTACACTTAATGTAATTAGGTAGAAGCTCTCTATTGGCCATCGGGAAATTTTTAATCCACGTGTAATATTCATGCTAAGTTACCATGGAAACTCACATAACAATAAATTTAACAATCTATTAGTGCATGAATGTAGTCGTCGTCGTGGAGATTTGAAATAACAACTTTGATTGTTGAAACAATGTATTACAACATATGGCCTCACGTTTTACGATAACATTGTATAAAAGTTCTAACTCGCATATCTCCGTTGTTATAGAAGATACAGAAGTGATTTTACACTTAATTTAATCAGGTCGAAGCTCTCTATTGGCCATCGTGAAATTTTAATGCATGTGTAATATTCATGCTTAGTTACCATTGAAACTCCCATAACAATAAAGTTAACAATCTATTTGTGCATGAATGTAGTCGTCATCGTGGAGTTTTGAAATAACAACTTTGATTGTTGAAACAATGTAATACAAACTATGGCCTCAGGTTTTACAATAACATTATATAAAATTTCAAACTCGCATATCTCCGTTACAATAGGAGATACAGAAGTGATTTTACACTCAATGTAATCAGGTCGAAGCTCTCTATTGGCCATCTTGAAAAATTTAATCCATGTGTAATATTCATGCTTAGTTACCATGGAAACTCACATAACAATAAAATTAACAATCTATTTGTGCATGAATGTAGTCGTCGTCGTGGAGATTTGAAATAACAACTTTCATTGTTGAAACAATGTAATACAACCTATGGTCTCAAGTTTTACGATAACATTGTATAAAAGTTCAAACTCGCATATCTCCGTTATTATAGAAGATACAGAAATGATTTTACACTTTATGTAATCAGGTCGAATCTCTCTATTGGCTCATACAGAAACATTTAATCAATGTGTAATATTCATGCTTACTTAAGAAGGAAACTCTCATAACAAAAAAGTAAACAATCTATTTAAGCATGATTGTAGTCGTCGTCGTGGAGATTTGAAATAACCACTTTGATTGTTGAAACAATGTAATACAACCTATGGCCTCACGTTTTACGATAACATTATATAAAATTTCAAACTCGCATATCTCCGTTACTATAGGAGATACAGAAGTGATTTTACAATCAATGTAATCAGGTCGAAGCTCTCTATTGGCCATCGGGAAATTTTAATCCATGTGTAATATTCATGCTTAGTTACCATGGAAACTCACATAACAATAAAGTTAACATTCTATTTGTGCATGAATATAGTCGTCGTCGTGGAGATTTGAAATAACCACTTTGATTGTTGAAACAATGTAATACAACCTATGGCCTCACGTTTTACGATAACATTGTATAAAAGTTCAAACTCGCATATCTCCGTTAATATTGAAGATACAGAACTGATTTTACAGTTAATGTATTCAGGTCGAAGCTCTCTATTAGTCATCGGGAAATTTTTAATCCGTGTGTAATATTAATGTTTAGTTGCCAAGGAAACTCTCATACCAAAAAAGTAAACAATCTATTTAAGCGTGATTGTAGTCGTCGTCGTGGAGATTTGAAATAACCACTTTGGTTGTTGAAACAATGTAATACAATCTTTGGCCTCACGTTTTACGATAACACTATATAAAATTTCAAACTCGCATATCTCCGTTACTATAGGAGATACAGAAGTGATTTTACACTCAATGTAATCAGGTCGAAGCTCTCTATTGGCCATCTGGAAAAATTTAATCCATGTGTAATATTCATGCTAAGTTACCATGGAAAATCTCATAACAATAAAGTAAACATTCTATTTGTGCATGATTGTAGTCGTCGTCGTGGAGATTTGAAATAACCACTTTTATTGTTGAAACAATGTAATACAACCTATGGCCTCTCGTTTTACGATAACATTATATAAAATTTCAAACTCGCATATCTCCCTTACAATAGGAGATACAGAAGTGACTTTACACTCAATGTAATCAGGTCGAATCTCTCTATTGGCCATCGCGAAATTTTTAATCCATGTGTAATATTCATGCTTAGTTACCATGGAAACTCACATAACAATAAAGTTAACAATGTATTTGTGAATGAATGTATTCGTCGTCGTGGAAATTTGAAATAACAACTTTGATTGTTGAAACAATGTAAAACAACCTATGGCCTCACGTTTTACGATAACATTGTATAAAAGATCAAACTCGCATATCTCCGTTATTATAGAAGATACAGAAGTGTTTTTACAGTTAATGTAATCAGGTCGAAGCTCTCTATTAGCCATCGGGAAATTTTTAATCCGTGTGTAATATTAATGCTTAGTTACCATTGAAACTCACATAACAATAAAATTAACAATCTATTAGTGCATGAATGTAGTCGTCGTCGTGGAGATTTGAAATAACAACTTTCATTTTTGAAACAATGTAATACAACCTATGGCCTCACGTTTTACGATAACACTATATAAAATTTCAAACTCGCATATCTCCGTTACTATAAGAGATACAGAAGTGATTTTACACTCAATGTAATCAGGTCGAAGCTCTCTATTGGCCATCTGGAAATATTTAATCCATGTGTAATATTCATGCTTAGTTACCATGGAAACTCACATAACAATAAAGTTAACATTCTATTTGTGCATGAATGTAGTCGTCGTCGTGGAAATTTGAAATAACCACTTTGATTGTTGAAACAATGTAATACAATCTTTGGCCTCACGTTTTACGATAACACTATATAAAATTTCAAACTCGCATATCTCCGTTACTATAGGAGATACATTAGTGATTTTACACTCAATGTAATCAGGTCGAAGCTCTCTATTGACCATCGCGAAATTTTTAATCCATGTGTAATATTCATGCTTAGTTACCATGGAAACTCACATAACAATAAAATTAACATTCAATTTGTGCATGAATGTAGTCGTCGTCATGGAGATTTGAAATGACAACTTTCATTTTTGAAACAATGTAATACAACCTATGGCCTCACTTTTTACGATAACATTTTATAAAAGTTCAAACTCGCATATCTCCGTTATTATAGAAGATACAGAAGTGATTTTACACTTAATTTAATCAGGTCGAAGCTCTCGATTGGCCATCGTGAAATTTTAATGCAATAATAATATAATGCTTAGTTACCATTGAAACTCACATAACAATAAAGTTAACAATCTATTTGTGCATGAATGTAGTCGTCATCGTGGAGTTTTCAAATAACAACTTTGATTGTTGAAACAATGTAATCCAACCTATGGCCTCACGTATTACGATAACATTGTATAAAGGTTCAAACTCGCATATCTCCGTTATTATAGAAGATACAGAAGTGATTTTACAGTTAATGTAATCAGGTCGAAGCTCTCTATTGGCCATCGGGAAATTTTAATCCATGTGTAATATTCATGCTTAGTTACCATGGAAACTCCCATTACAATAAAGTTAACAATCTATTTGTGCATGAATGTAGTCGTCATCGTGGAGTTTTGAAATAACCACTTTGATTGTTGAAACAATGTAATACAAACTATGGCCTCACGTTTTACGATAACATTGTATAAAATTTAAAACTCGCATATCTCCGTTACAATAGGAGATAGAGAAGTGATTTTACACTCAATGTAATCAGGTCGAAGCTCTCTATTGGCCATCTTGAAAAATTTAATCCATGAGTAATATTCATGCTTAGTTACCATGGAAACTCTCATAACAATAAAGTAAAAAATCTATTTTAGAATAATTGTAGTCGTTGTCGTGGAGATTTGAAATAACCACTTTGATTGTTGAAACAATTTAATACAACCTATGGCCTCACGTTTTACGATAACATTATATAAAACTTCATACTCGCATATCTCCGTTACTATAGGAGTTACAGAAGTGATTTTGCACTCAATGTAACCAGGTCGAAGCTCTCTTTTGGCCATAGGGAAATTTTAATCCATGTGTAATATTCATGCTTAGTTACCATGATAACTTTCATAACAATAAAGAAAACAAACTATTTGTGCATGATTTTAGTCGTCGTCGTGGAGATTTGAAATAACCACTTTGATTGTTGAAAAAATGTAATACAACCTATGGCCTCACGTTTTACGATAACATTGAATAAATGTTCAAACTCGCATATCTCCGTTATTATAGAAGATACAGAAGTGATTTTACACTTAATGTAATTAGGTAGAAGCTCTCTATTGGCCATCGGGAAATTTTTAATCCACGTGTAATATTAATGCTAAGTTACCATGGAAACTCACATAACAATAAATTTAACAATCTATTAGTGCATGAATGTGGTCGTCCTCGTGGAGATTTGAAATAACAACTTTGATGGTTGAAACAATGTATTACAACCTATGGCCTCACGTTTTACGATAACATTGTATAAAATTTCTAACTCGCATATCTCCGTTACAATAGGAAATACAGAAGTGATTTTACACTCAATGTAATCAGGTCGAAGCTCTCTATTGGCCATCTTGAAAAATTTAATCCATGTGTAATATTCATGCTTAGTTACCATGGAAACTCACATAACAATAAAGTTAACAATCTATTTGTGCATGAATGTAGTCGTCGTCGTGGAGATTTGAAATAACCACTTTGATTGTTGAAACAATGTAATACAATCTATGGCCTCACGTTTTGCGATAACATTATATAAAATTTCAAACTCGCATATCTCCGTTACTATAGGAGATACAGAAGTGATTTTACACTCAGTGTAATCAGGTCGAAGCTCTCTATTGGCCATCGGGAAAAATTTAATCCATGTGTAATATTCATGCTTGGTTACCATTTAAAATCTCATAACATTAAAGTTAACAATCTATTAGTGTATGATTGTAGTCGTCGTCGTGGAGATTTGAAATAACCACTTTGATTGTTGAAACAATGTAATACAACCTATGGCCTCACGTTTTGCGATAACATTATATAAAATTTCAAACTCGCATATCTCCGTTACTATAGGAGATACAGAAGTGATTTTACACTCAATGTAATCAGGTCGAAGCTCTCTATTGGCCATCTTGAAAAATTTAATCCATGTGTAATATTCATGCTTAGTTACCATGGAAACTCACATAACAATAAATTTAACAATCTATTAGTGCATGAATGTGGTCGTCCTCGTGGAGATTTGAAATAACAACTTTGATGGTTGAAACAATGTATTACAACCTATGGCCTCACGTTTTACGATAACATTGTATAAAATTTCTAACTCGCATATCTCCGTTACAATAGGAAATACAGAAGTGATTTTACACTCAATGTAATCAGGTCGAAGCTCTCTATTGGCCATCGGGAAATTTTAATCCATGTGTAATATTCATGCTTAGTTACCATGGAAACTCCCATTACAATAAAGTTAACAATCTATTTGTGCATGAATGTAGTCGTCATCGTGGAGTTTTGAAATAACCACTTTGATTGTTGAAACAATGTAATACAAACTATGGCCTCACGTTTTACGATAACATTGTATAAAATTTCAAATTCGCATATCTCCGTTACAATAGGAGATAGAGAAGTGATTTTACACTCAATGTAATCAGGTCGAAGCTCTCTATTGGCCATCTTGAAAAATTTAATCCATGAGTAATATTCATGCTTAGTTACCATGGAAACTCTCATAACAATAAAGTAAACAATGTATTTTAGAATGATTGTATTCGTTGTCGTGGAGATTTGAAATAACCACTTTGATTGTTGAAACAATGTAATACAACCTATGGCCTCACGTTTTACGATAACATTATATAAAACTTCATACTCGCATATCTCCGTTACTATAGGAGTTACAGAAGTGATTTTACACTCAATGTAACCAGGTCGAAGCTCTCTTTTGGCCATAGGGAAATTTTAATCCATGTGTAATATTCATGCTTAGTTACCATGATAACTTTCATAACAATAAAGAAAACAAACTATTTGTGCATGATTTTAGTCGTCGTCGTGGAGATTTGAAATAACCACTTTGATTGTTGAAACAATGTAATACAACCTATGGCCTCACGTTTTACGATAACATTGAATAAATGTTCAAACTCGCATATCTCCGTTATTATAGAAGATACAGAAGTGATTTTACACTTAAGGTAATTAGGTAGAAGCTCTCTATTGGCCATCGGGAAATTTGTAATCCACGTGTAATATTCATGCTAAGTTACCATGGAAACTCACATAACAATAAATTTAACAATCTATTAGTGCATGAATGTAGTCGTCGTTGTGGAGATTTGAAATAACAACTTTGATTGTTGAAACAATGTATTACAACATATGGCCTCACGTTTTACGATAACATTGTATAAAAGTTCTAACTCGCATATCTCCGTTGTTATAGAAGATACAGAAGTGATTTTACACTTAATTTAATCAGGTCGAAGCTCTCTATTGGCCATCGTGAAATTTTAATGCATGTGTAATATTCATGCTTAGTTACCATTGAAACTCACATAACAATAAAGTTAACAATCTATTTGTGCATGAATGTAGTCGTCATCCAGGAGTTTTGAAATAACAACTGTGATTGTTGAAACAATGTAATACAACCTATGGTCTCAAGTTTTACGATAACATCATATAAAATTTCAAACTCGCATACCTCCGTTACAATAGGAGATACAGAAGTGATTTTACACTCAATGTAATCAGGTCGAAGCTCTCTATTGGCCAACTTGAAAAATTTAATCCATGTGTAATATTCATGCTTAGTTACCATGGAAACTCACATAACAATAAAGTTAACAATCTATTTGTGCATGAATGTAGTCGTCGTCGTGGAGATTTGAAATAACCACTTTGATTGCTGAAACAATGTAATACAATCTATGGCCTCACGTTTTACGATAATTGTATAAAAGTTCAAACTCGCATATCTCCGTTATTATAGAAGATACAGAAGTGATTATACACTCAATGTAATCAGGTCGAAGCTCTCTATTGGCCATCGGGAAAAATTTAATCCATGTGTAATATTCATGCTTGGTTACCATTTAAAATCTCATAACATTAAAGTTAACAATCTATTAGTGTATGATTGTAGTCGTCGTCGTGGAGATTTGAAATAACCACTTTGATTGTTGAAACAATGTAATACAACCTATGGCCTCACGTTTTGCGATAACATTATATAAAATTTCTAACTCGCATATCTCCGTTACTATAGGAGATACAGAAGTGATTTTACACTCAATGTAATCAGGTCGAAGCTCTCTATTGGCCATCGGGAAAAATTTAATCCATGTGTAATATTCAGGCTTGGTTACCATGGAAAATCTCGTAACAATAAAATTAACAATCTATTTGTGCTCGAAAGTAGTCGTCGTCGTGGAGATTTGAAATAACAACTTTGATTGTTGAAACAATATAATCCAACCTATGGCCTCACGTATTACGATAACATTGTATAAAGGTTCAAACTCGCATATCTCCGTTATTATAGAAGATACAGAAGTGATTTTACAGTTAATGTAATCAGGTCGAAGCTCTCTATTGGCCATTGGGAAATTTTAATCCATGTGTAATATTCATGCTTAGTTACCATGGAAACTCCCATTACAATAAAGTTAACAATCTATTTGTGCATGAATGTAGTCGTCATCGTGGAGTTTTAAAATAACCACTTTGATTGTTGAAACAATGTAATACAAACTATGGCCTCACGTTTTACGATAACATTGTATAAAATTTCAAACTCGCATATCTCCGTTACAATAGGAGATAGAGAAGTGATTTTACACTCAATGTAATCAGGTCGAAGCTCTCTATTGGCCATAGTAAAATTTTAATCCATGTGTAATATTCATGCTTAGTTACCATGATAACTTTCATAACAATAAAGAAAACAAACTATTTGTGCATGATTTTAGTCGTCGTCGTGGAGATTTGAAATAACCACTTTGATTGTTGAAACAATGTAATACAACCTATGGCCTCACGTTTTACGATAACATTGAATAAATGTTCAAACTCGCATATCTCCGTTATTATAGAAGATACAGAAGTGATTTTACACTTAATGTAATTAGGTAGAAGCTCTCTAGTAGTATGATTTACGGGGGGATAAACCCGAGAAAGTACGAACCCCCCTCCAGCAGCTTTGGCCATACTTAAAACTTGCTCAACATGGCCATATGAGTTTTTTGCTCAAGTGTGGAACTCTTGCCTAATCCAAGATTTTTGTAAAAATGCCCTCATGGATTCCATGAGAAAGTACGAACCCCCCTCAGATTGATGAGGCTACACTTACAGAAGGTACTTCTGTGAGATTGTTGTCCATAAATTTGTTAAAAATATGCCCCTCTTGTGGCCACACTTAAAACTAGGCCACCCACACACACATACACACATATTTATTTCTGGTTTAAGTTCAATTGGATACCAGCTTCAATTTGTTTATCTAATATTAAAACAATGTAATTCTTCTAGAATTGCTCCGTGACTCTCTCATTTCTTACATCATAAACATATGATTTTTCACCTATGAGAATGACACTACATATGGTGTCTAATACATATCAGTATTGCCAATTGTAGAAAACAGTAAACAAAATTTGCCTGTTTTAGAGATATTCCAAAAAAATAAGCAACAACAACAGGGGCCATCTATGTGCAAATGTCTGAACTCGGTGAACACTTGGGAACAAGTCAATTATTTTAATATGTCAATATTTTTAACTCTTTTTGCCAACAACAGAGCCATCTATGTACAAATGCCTGAACTCGGTGAACACTTGGGAACAAGTCAATTTTTTTCATTATGTCAATATTTTTAACTTATTTTGCCAGTAATAGGGAATGGTAATAAGCAATAAACAAAGTACTTTGGAGCCGAATATGCCTTTCTTAGACGTCGTATATTACTAAAATATCTTTAATTCACATATTTCTCATACCGCTGTATCTTGTTCTATTAGGTTTGTTCAATAAAATTGCCTCTTCAAGAAAATTGCTCAACAGCAAAAGAGGTACCAATAGGACAAGCATTCAATGATATGGGGATATGTGAATTGTTGGTTTCTTCGATTCAGATAAATGGATTGAATTGAAACTGGGATATTTTACATTTTCCGTGTAGAGGAATTGGCCATGGCGCAGCTCCTCTACACGGATCAATATTCGGGGGAGTTTCTTAGATTCCCGCGGAGCGGCACTTGAAGCAACAGTACTGCGAGCAGTTCATTTCGAGCACAGCACCGGCGTGTCGATCAATATTTGGAGCAGCGATCCTTTACAAAATTGATTAGTTCCAGACAATTCCGCTCGCCTCGCTGGGGAGGCGCTGCGGTCTGGATTGCATGTACGCTCAGCAGAAAAACGGGATGTGCATTCAGAAGAAAGTACTTCGGCAAAAATGTTAGAGAATAGCTCATGTTTCTGAATGCACCCCCACAGTGTTTCTATTGGCTCTGTAAAACTATAAAAGCCAGGGCACAGTGCAGATTCTTCACCATTGCTGGATTGGCGGAATAACTCAAGTAAGGTCATATATACATACACACACAAAGTACAGTGCTGAACCCCAATTGATCCTGCATAGAGCTTTGATTTGAACCCCAAGAAATTGTATATAAATACCAAAGCCAAAAATATTAAGTGTATATACACATACACAAATACACACATACACACAAAGCACAGTGCTGAACTCAACTGATATTTTTTATTCAGTATAAAGTTTTGAATTGAATCCCAGGAAATTGTACATAATAAACAACAGCAAAAATGCCGAATCAAAAATATTGTAATCAGTGCAATAAGAATATATCCAGCTCTAATTGGGCCAAGCATCAAAAAATTTGTAATCCAGACAAATACAAAACTCCCACAAAAATTTGCCCCAAATGCAATAGAAAATACAACATGGAATATTTCACATATACACATAAAAATACTTGCTCAGCACAACCATCCACATCTGGTCTGAAAAGAAGGCACGAAGCACCTCTTAATGCCAGAGCAGCAAAGCAGCCACGCTATGAACCTATCCGCAGCAGTTTTAACGGCCAATTAAGGGATCACCGGTTTGTATCGGAGCCAAGATGTGGCATTGAGAATTTCTTGAACAGTGTAAATCCTAAAGTGCAGGCAATTCTAAATGCACAAAATGGCTCCTATAAGCTCTTCCTCAAATTGTTTATACAATATAAGAAGCCAAACGCTACAAAATTTACACACCCCCACATAACAGAAACTGTACCGGTATATTCAAATGCAAATATAGACACAATAATAAGCAGATTGATGGATCAATTGAATATTAAACACTCTGAATTTGCAGCAAAAGAGTCAGGATGGAGCCTATGCGGTTCATCACACAAGTTATATGTTAATATTTCTGAATTCAGCCCATTAAAAGGTTCTACATATCTGCCATTACCTGCCAATATTAAAAACAGAAGAGCCGTGGTTAATATAGAAAATACCGACCAGAAATGTTTTCTGTGGTGTATATTAGCTGCTTTGTTTCCAGTTTCAAGGCATCCTGAGAGAATAAGCTATTACAAACAGCATGAACATATTTTTGATGAAGCAATGGAGGGTTTAGAATATCCAATGTCTGTTCAGAATATTGATAAATTTGAAAAAAGGGCCAGGCACATCAATGGCAAACAATTATCTATTAATGTATTTACTTGTTCCACTGGCAATTGCTTGATAGATCCTCTCAGAATCAGTACAATTGATGATGAATCTGCAATTCCGATTGATCTGCTCTTAATTGAAAAGGATGGTACATATCATTACACTCTGATACATAATCTTGAAGCTTTAGTGAGAACACAACTAGACAAATATAAAAAAATATTCAAGTTGTGCAGAAGATGTTTAACTGTATTTTATGGTCAAAAAATGGTGAAGGGGGTTCGGGAAGAGAGTGCAGAAATTGCAAAAAACAAGTTAATTGAGCATCTGAAATACTGTGGGAACCATAAACCTGTTCATATGGTGATGCCCAATCCAAGTGAAAATTGCAAATTCAAAAAGTATGAAGCCTTGTTGGAACACCCAGCATATATTGTCTGGGATTCTGAATCGAATCTCAAATCTCTTGCATTCTGTAGCCCAGATCCCGAAGAATCTTCAAGTACACCATACCAGCAACATGAACCTTCCAGCTTTTGTTATGTGGTTGTACAGGATGGTGTTGTTATTAAAGAATATTCATACAAGGGACCAAATGCCATCAAAATATTTGCACATAGAATAGAAAATGAGTGCCGTGACATAGCATCTAACATCTTATTAAAATCAAAACCTATGTTGCCTTTAACAGAGGAACAGATTGAGGATTTCAACAATGCAGAAAAATGCCCGGTATGTAATTGTGAATTTTCAGATACAAATATCAAGGTTCATCACCATTCTCATACAGATGGTAAATTCTTAATGGCCCTGTGTAAAAGCTGCAATATTAAGATCAAGAGACCAAGATTTATCCCCATATTTTGCCATGGAGCATCCAATTATGATTTCCATCATGTGATCAGATATGAGGGGTTTGACAAGGAGAATTTAAATATTTTAGCTGAAAATGATGAGAAATATATATCTATTAGCAAGATAATTAAAGTTGATGGTGTTCCTATTCACATAAGATTTCTTGATTCCTACAGATTTCTGTCGGCTAGCCTGCCTACACTGGCAAATCAATTATCTGATGATCAATTCAAAATCACAAGTGCCTCGTTTCCAAATCTGGACCTGAAATTAATTAGGCGGAAGGGTGTATATCCATATGACTATGTTACAGATTTTTCTAAATTTGATGAGTGTTCCCTGCCACCACAAGAAGAGTTTTACAGCAGAATCAGAGGATCTGGAATCACTGATGAAGATTATCACCATGCCCAATTGATGTGGAACAATTTAAAATGCCAGACATTTGGTGATTATCACATGGCATATTTGAAACTTGATGTCACTCTCTTAGCTGATATATTGCAAGCATTCAGAAAATCTTCCATGCAAAATTATGGACTGGACCCAGTGTATTTTTACAGTGCCCCGGGCCTAGCATGGTCTGCAATGTTTTTCAACACCAAAAAGCAATTGGATCTGATCCACGATCAAGATATGTATCTGTTTATGGAGAAATGTATAAGAGGAGGGATGGTGCAATGTTCCCAGAGATATGCCAGAGCAAATAACAAGTATATGCCTGATTATGATCCAGCACGGCCATCAAATTATATACTGTATGTAGATGCAAACAACCTCTATGGTCACGCTATGATGCAAAAACTGCCATATGCAGGGCTTGAATGGGTTGAAGATTTCAATATTGAGGATCTTCAGGACTTTGATGACAGTGACTGTGGCCTCTTCTTAGAGGTTGATCTGACATTTCCTGATAATGTACACAATAAATTTTCTGATCTGCCCCCAATTTCCGAGGTTCAGTGCTCACCTGGCTCTAAACAGAAGAAACTCATGATGACTCTAGAGCCGAAACAGGGTTATGTCATATATTACAAAAACCTCCAGTTCCTGATGAAACATGGTGTCCAAGTGACCAAAATTGGCAAAGTTTTGAGGTTCAGGCACTCAAAATGGTTGAAACCATACATTGATACAAACACGGAGCTTCGAACATCTGCAAAGAGCCAATTTGATAAGGGCTTGTTTAAATTGATGGTGAATTCAGTGTATGGCAAAACAATTGAAAATGTCAGAAAACATACCGATGTTAAAATAATTACTGACCCCAGCCGGAGCAAAAAATTGGTTGCAAAGCCCAACTTCAATTACAGAAGAATTTATGATGAGCACATGGCACTTTTCAACATGATGAAAACAAAGATTAAGTTTGATAAACCTATTTACGTAGGGGCTGCGATATTGGAATTGTCCAAATTACATATGTTAACATTGTATTATGATGTGCTGAAACCTTTTTATGGTGATCGTGTAAAATTATTGTACATGGACACGGATAGTTTTATTCTTGATATTCAAACAGAAGATGTTTATCAAGATATGGCACAGCCTGAATTGTTTCAATACTTTGATACCAGTGAACATACAATAATTCAACATCACCACAACAAAAAGGTGCCTGGCAAGTTAAAAGATGAGACATGTGGTGATGTTATTGTGAAATTTGCTGGGTTAAGTGCCAAGATGTACAGTTTTGAGACATGTAGTGGTGCTGTTGCCAAAAAGGCCAAGGGCGTTGGCAAAGTAGCTGTGGAAAAAGATCTCCAATTTGAAGATTATAAAAATTGCATCAAATCCCAGAGTTCAATCAGAACATCAGAAAATAGAATTCAGAGTGAGGATCACTTATTGACTTCAAATATTGTAAGAAAAGTGGCCCTGGACCCACATGATGATAAGAGATGCATTTTATCATGTGGCATACATACTCTACCATGGGGTCATTGTGATTTGAAAAGTGGCAAACAATGCCCAATTACAGAGCATGATTTGAAATAAATAAACATGCCTATGAACTTATTTGGGTTCAAAAAACAGGCTATTATGGAGCTGCCAACACCACAACCCTCTTCTGATATGCTGTCTAAGCTGAGTGGCTTGTTAATTATTCATCTGAACAGCATACTTACAGATAATGATGATGAAACAGGTAAAATATTGTACATATTTAACAATAATTTAAATCATTACCAATTACCTATAGGTGGGCAATTGCAATTTATTACAACCCCTGAGGGTGATGTTAAAATTTCAGTAGGGAGAAATATTTATAGAATCAAGCACTCAAACATGATTTCTGGCACTGTATATACTGTTTCTGCTGGTGACTGCTTATATATTGAGGTCCCTGGATCCTATGACAAGCTTATACCCTTTTTTATAGAATTAAGAATCAGATATTCAATAATAAATAACCATTAAAAGAAAATGCCTAATGATATATTTGGCCATACAAGACATGAAGATCACAGTGATGAGATTCTGATGCTTGATGTCAGAGTCAAGAAATTGAGAAGTGATTTACAAGCTTTACAGACCACACTCAATGCCAGTCTTCAATTAGAAATTACAAATTTACAATCACAATGCATGGACCCTCTTCTTAAAATTGATTCTGAACTCAAAGTGCTGCTTCAGAAATATACTGATCTGGCAACATTAGATAATTTTCAAAGTTTAGAAGAAGCTGTAGCAGCTCTTCAAGCCAAATTTAAGACCCAGGCTAACAACTCCGAGCAATTGAAACAGCAATTGGAAGAGCAGATTAATAATGTCCAGGCACAACTCCAAACAATTGTCAAAAGCGTAAAATCACAAGAAGATTTTGATCTAGTGATTTCCACTCTAAAGGAGCAGATTCAGTCACTCCAGATACCTAACCTGGACCCTCTGAACAATGCCATAGCCGAGGTTAAAGAAAAAATTGAGACACTTGAAAATTTTATGAACAACTTGCCATCTTCTGATGCTTTGAATGCAATAACTCGGAGTGTAGCAAATATTAAGCTGCAACTTGAAACATATGAAGATTTTGGAAAAATTCAAAGTTCCATAACCCATCTTGAGGGTACAATAGCAGCAGTGCAAAGTGATTTGGCAAATGTACTAGAATCCCGATTGCCTGGTATTGTAGACACACTTGTTAGTGTCCAGCACCAAATCACAAAGCTTGAAAACCTCAACACTGAATCTGAACTATCTCATTTTCATCACTTGATCGATGATATCCAAACAAAGCTTGAAATTTTACAACAATCAACACCCTCTCAGGCAGATATAGCCCTGCTCCAAAATGCTATGCAAAATGTGGCTGATGCATCTGAATTAAACAATGTGAAATTGGCACTTGAATTTTTGCAAAATACAGTATCAAATCTTCCTACATCACAGGAACTTAAAAATATTAAGAGAGCTGTGAATCGCATATTGAAATCAGAAGATATCAAGAATATCCAAGCAGAGATCAAACAACTTACTCAGACAGTGGCCACTCTACCAACCAATCAACATATTAATGAACTGCATGCCCTGTTTGAGGATATCAGAAGACAGGTCCATGATCTTACTGCTCAAAATTCAAAATTGGCAGTTGTTGAAAATTTGCAGCAAATTGTAGCTAATATCAAGCAACAGCTAGGAACCATGGAATCCAATCAAGCAAATGCTCTGTCTGTTTTTGCCACCCAGCTACAAGAGATTGTGCAACAATACAAGAGACTTGCTGTGGACATAAAGATCAAGCCAGGCCATGATGATGTTGTTAGGACCATCAATGAGCACCTTGAATCTGTAACAAGCAAATTGCTTACAGCAGAAAAAGAAATAACAGGCATAATCGAGAATCCAAAACATACAGTAATTCTTGAATTGTACAGCATCCCCAACAAAGAATATGATTCACAATTTACACCAGGTGGGAAAATATATATGCTGTCCCCTGCACAATTTTATTACCAGTTTTTTGTTGGGGGCACATTGAGACCAATCAAGATCAAATATTGGCTTCAACCACAGGCACACCACTACCCCACCTTATCGATAACAAATGCTGACAACAAACCAAAAATCACCAGTGTAGAGTTGGAGGATTTTACAGACCCCAATACATTAGAAACAGCCTATGTTGAAGATGATGGCTCTCTGGAATTTAAAATACAAATAGGGGACAAATTATATTTAGAAAATCCTGTAGTATCAGCTGCTGAACACCCCATAGTTGCAATATTCTTGTTTTCATAATATGTCTAGACAAATTATTGTTGATGAATTACACAGACAAGCCATACATAATTATAAGAGACTGCCAGTAGTCACAAAAGGCATAGATGATTTATGGCAGAGCGACTTGTTTGAGATGGCAAGTTTACAGCTGAAAAACTTAGACAAAATCAACAAGGGCTACAAGTATCTACTCACTGTAATAGACACATTTTCAAAATTTGCCTGGGCTGTGCCACTCAAATCCAAGACTGGGGCATGTGTTACAGAAGCCCTCAGGACAATCATCAATCATTCAGGAAGATCACCGCGCTATTTGCAAACAGATAATGGCAAAGAATTTTATAATTCAGTGTTCCAACAATTTATTAAAAGCCAGTCAATACAACATTACTCGAGTTACAGTGATCTCAAAGCCTCAATTGTAGAGAGATTCAACAGAACCTTAAAAAATCTTATGTATAAACAATTTACCCTCCAAGGTAATTATAAATGGCTTAATATTCTTCCAGAACTTCTACATAAATATAACAACTCGGACCATTCCACAATCAACATGAAACCCTCTGAAGTAACTTCATCTGATGAGCAAAAATTGATCAGGACTGTTTATTATCCTAGATACCAGCCAACAACAAGAAGGGCCAAATACAGGGTGGGTGACCAAGTAAGAATCAGCAAATATAAGCACTTATTCAAAAGAGGCTTTACGAGAAACTGGAGCACTGAATTATTTACAGTGGTTCAAGTTAAACCCGGGACCCTTAACACATATATAATAAAAGATCACCGAGGAGAAATTCTCAAAGGCCGGTTCTATGAACAAGAGCTCAGCAAAACTAAACAGCCTGACACATATCTCATAGAAAAAATCATCCGCAGAAAAGGCAACAAGTTATTTGTCAAATGGCTGGGTCATCCGGAAAACAGCTGGATCGATGCAGACAAAGTGATAATATGAGCACCTGGGATGTTATAAAAAGGCTGCCAGAACCTGAACAACAGAATAAGAGAAATGGCAACTTGCTGCCTGATAATATTAGATGTCTTATTGTTGGGCCATCTGCTTGTGGTAAAACTACACTAATGGTTGATAATTTTTTATTGGCACCCAACTGGTTAGACTGGAAAAACAGGCACTTGTATGTCTTCTCTAAGAGCTTGGAACAATTAAAATATCAGCAGCTAATGAAGCTATATGATGGATTGGATATTGCCACTTTTGAACCAGATGTTAAGCCATTAGATGAATGTCTCGATAATTCTGTTGTTGTGTTTGATGACATTATACTGGATAATCAAAACAAGGTTAGAAATTTCTTTACACAGGGCCGGCACAAAAACATTGACTGCTTCTACCTGGCACAGACTTTTTCTAAAATTCCGAAGCAACTGATCCGAGACAACAGCAATTTTATATGTGTGTTTCATCAAGACCATACCAACCTCAAACACATACATGATGAATATGTAGGTGGGGACTTGAGCTACAATGATTTTTCCAAGTTTTGCAGCAGGTGCTGGAGCCAGGACAGTTATGGGTTTGTCACAATTGATATGACAAGAACACCTAATACTGGCAAATACAGAAATAAAATCAACGATTTTCTAGACGTTGAGACATAAATAAACAACCATGAAACGACCAGTCATTGATGATCTTAAGTTAAGAGATTATCTTGTAAAAAGATTTAAGGGATGGAAATCAGAGAACCGTGGAATTTATGAAAAACACAAACAAACAGAACAGCCTGTCATTGATGCTATTAATAATTTAGGTAAGAATATCAAAACTGTTACAGAGCAAAATCAAGATTTGATCACGGAGCTTGTGCCTGTAGCTGCAAGGAACATATTAGATTATCCATTCACCCCACTTTCCAGTATTCATACACCTAGTCCTGTTGCTCCTAGAAGAATTGAAGCTAGTCAGGATCCTATTGAATTGGGTCTTCTTGCTCAAAAATATTTAACCACACCTAAAGACAACAAAGATGAGGTGTTTGGCTTATATGCCGACACAGAGCTTGATGGCAGCATCATACATAGAATTGGTAATTTCAGAGTAACTTTTATGGGAGATGATATAATTGTTTATTCAGAATCTCGTCTCGGAGAAAAAGGTGCTTTTGTTAAGTACCCCGGAACACCTGGATTGTGGGAACTGATAACTAGGAAAAGGCCTGGCAGCTATACAGATCAAGATTATGAACATTAAAAAGAAATATTAATAAAATCAGATGCTCTATACCAGAACAATGATCCCACACAAAAAAGAGTCAAGTCTAGCAGTGGAGCAAAATACAATAATTTAATCAAGCCCATATGGTCACAGATCAAGACTGGCAGTGGAATCAAACAATACAACACCCTGCCTAAAGAATTTGTGTGGGTTGATGATGTCAGGAAACTTGTAGATAGGTTATTGGTGATAGCTGGGGAGGAAAATGCTGGCAACCACAATTTTTACAATGAGAAGGTTGGAATTATGGACATGATAAGCACCAAACTGTCTAATTTTATAGTGAATGACACTAAGGGGATTGGATATCTTATAAAAATTATTAATACTCTACCACATAAATTTTGGATAATCTCTGAGGGTCGGGGGTTGGTTAATGACATTATAAACAAGCTGCCATTTGAACTACACATTCCAGGCTATCAGTATTGTGGTCCCGGTACAAAATTGGACCATAGATTAAACAGAGGGGATCCTGGTGTTAATCCCCTAGATGCTGCTTGCAGAGACCATGACATAGCATACAACACACATTCTGATCTTGACAAGAGACATGTTGCAGACAAGAAATTAGAAGAGGCTGCATTTGGTAGATTTGTAAGCAAAGATGCTTCTTTGAGTGAAAAAATAGCAGCATTGGGGACCACCATAGCTATGAGCACCAAACAAAAACTGGGGTGGGGGTTGTGAATATGTATATAATAAACATAGGATGAAGGCAAAGGGTGTTATGTATCAAATACCTTATGCAGGTCTCAAATCTCTTAAAACTATTGACAGTCTTTTAACCAAAAAGCAGCGCAAGAAAAAAAGCTCTTGTCTTGCAAAGGGACATGGTATGAAATTGTTACTTAGTACCCCCCAATTAAAAAAATTACAGCAATCAAGAAAAAAATTGCATACAGGGGGATTCATATTTACCATCCCTGCCATCTTAGCAGCACTCGGGGCTGTTGGGAGCTTGGCTGGGGGATCAGCTGCCATAGCAAAAACAGTAATAGATGCCAAGAAAAATAGGGCAGAATTAGATGAGCAGAAGCGCCATAACCTGGCAATGGAGAAAAAAGGCAAAGGTGTTAAAAGAGTCATGAATAAGTTTAAAAAAAACAAGTGCCGCTTACAAACCAAGATATTGAAGCTTTAATCAAGCCACTGGGCATCAAAAATTTTAGAGGTGTGTACATGTCTGATTCTTTACCAGAACAACCACTCAACAAAGAGTGTGGCATTGTTAATTTGGATGAGTACAAAAATCAGGGCACTCACTGGATCTGTTATCTTAAATATTTAAAAAATGAGGCATTTGTGTTTGATTCATTTGGAGGTGTTCCACCTGAAAATTTAGTAAAATATCTAAAATCAGCTAATCTTTATTACAATAATGCCCGTGTTCAAAACTTCAAAGATGTTAATTGTGGACATTTGTGTTTATCTGTTCTTAGATATATGTCTCAAATAAATAAACCATCAATTGAAAATTTTCAAAAAGCCCTGTGGTATCTGAAACATCATGGGGGTATTCCATCTCACCAGCCAAAATTCAATATTGAAGCTCAGATTACATGATGATATAGTGTATCCCAAAACAATATCTCTCAGAGCATTTTACGGCATGTACCTGATCCCTAATATTACGCACCACAACAACACAATTGCAGTAGGGGATCAAAAAATTGTCATCACTCCAGGGCAGTATAATCTATCCACTCTAAATGCTCAATTACCCAGAGGTGTAGTGTTAAGTCAAAATTCTGTCACTCACAGAGTAGAGATTGTGTCTGCTACGGAAACAGTGCATCTGGGTACTATAGGAGAGCTGTTAGGATTTGAGAACAACACAAAACTTGAACCGGCCATCAAACACACTGCTATGAATATACCCAAATTCTTAGCCATAGAGACTCTGAATATTCACTGTAATGTGGCCGAGGGTATGATCACCAAATCAAATGGCATAGGTACTCACAAACAAACAGGCATCATTGCAACATTCAAACCTAATTTCGAATTCATGGAGCCAATCATCTACAATCCATCCCCAACATTATATTTTCCTGTGTGCCATAATAGAATAGATTACATTGAATTGATGGTCACTAATGAAAAAGAAGAATTAGTTGATTTTGCTGGAGCCACAACAACTGCAATCGTAGAGATTAACATTTAAATAAAAATACATACAATGGAAAATATTGAGAGTTATGAGCTACAATCATTCCCCCCAAACAGGAGGACATTTGCAAATTTAAATCAACCCAACACGGAGATCGAGGTTGATCTTGATGTAGGGGATGGCTTTATACACCCCCACAGAGCAGATCTATACATTAAATTTGATGTTGTAAAGCTCGATGGTACAGATTATCCGGCAAATACAAATATAAGATTGGTAGATAATTTTGTGCCGCATCTGTTCTCTGAAATTGAGATCAGAAAGCATGGCGTTGTTATAAACAGAGTGGATTATCCCGGTATTACCTCCACAGCTTTGGCCACATTAAAATTATCCAAAACCGAGGCTTCTTACTACAAAATCGGTGGTTTTGAAGCTGGTGATAAAATATTATCTAAGAACCACACAGTGCTGTTTCCAATGCGCCTGTTGCCAGGATTCTTCTCGGATTACAAAGATATTATGTGGAAGGGTGGTTTAAGAATTACATTTAGAAGAGCTGCAAATGATAACAATGCTTTGATGAGGTACAGTGCAATAAACCCCACAGGGGAAGCTCTGCCTAATACCTTACCTGATGAAGGCAAATGCATTATTCAGACTATGGAGCTAAGAATCCCGGTTGTTGAATATGAGGCCAGCTATGCTCTTAAATACAAAGCTGATATAATAAAAAATCCACAGATTCCTCTGCAATTTTATACATATCAATGCGTACAGAAGCCCGCCGCTGGTTCTTATTATGAGTTTGATGCCACAAATTCATTCTCCAGCATTCAATACGACATGCCTGATTTTGTGGTGGTACTGTTTCAGACTGGGAGACACAACAATCAGGAAAAAAATTCAAGCAAATTTGATAGCTGCAACATCAAGAACATATATCTTAAAAATGGCAGAAATGAGGTATTTCCTAGAGAAAATTACAATTTAGACATGTCCAAGGATGATTTTCTTAAATTATATGAGGCATTTTCGGCTTTCAAGAGGGTCACTACAGGCAATACGGATATGTATTACACACCAGATGAATTCAAAGCACGGAGACCCATGTTTGTAATCAACACTTCAAAAAGGAAACAAGTTGTGGTTAATGACAGGACAAACATTAAAATTATCTGTGAATTCCACGAGGCTTTACCCGATGACACCATATGTAGTGTCATTCTCATAGGAGAAAAATCATATGTTTATGATGTAAGAAATGAGAGAGTCACGGAGCAATTCTAGAAGAATTACATTGTTTTAATATTAGATAAACAAATTGAAGCTGGTATCCAATTGAACTTAAACCAGAAATAAATATGTGTGTATGTGTGTGTGGGTGGCCTAGTTTTAAGTGTGGCCACAAGAGGGGCATATTTTTAACAAATTTATGGACAACAATCTCACAGAAGTACCTTCTGTAAGTGTAGCCTCATCAATCTGAGGGGGGTTCGTACTTTCTCATGGAATCCATGAGGGCATTTTTACAAAAACCTTGGATTAGGCAAGAGTTCCACACTTGAGCAAAAAACTCATATGGCCATGTTGAGCAAGTTTTAAGTATGGCCAAAGCTGCTGGAGGGGGGTTCGTACTTTCTCGGGTTTATCCCCCCGTAAATCATACTACTCTCTCTATTGGCCATCGGGAAATTTTTAATCCACGTGTAATATTCATGCTAAGTTACCATGGAAACTCACATAACAATAAATTTAACAATCTATTAGTGCATGAATGTAGTCGTCGTCGTGGAGATTTGAAATAACAACTTTGATTGTTGAAACAATGTATTACAACCTATGGCCTCACGTTTTTCGATAACATTGTATAAAAGTTCTAACTCGCATATCTCCGTTGTTATAGAAGATACAGAAGTGATTTTACACTTAATTTAATGAGGTCGAAGCTCTCTATTGGCCTTCGTGAAATTTTAATGCATGTGTAATATTCATGCTTAGTTACCATTGAAACTCACATAACAATAAAGTTAACAATCTATTTGTGCATGAATGTAGTCGTCATCCAGGAGTTTTGAAATAACAACTTTGATTGTTGAAACAATGTAATACAAACTATGGCCTCACGTTTTACAATAACATTATATAAAATTTCAAACTCGCATATCTCCGTTACAATAGGAGATACAGAAGTGATTTTACACTCAATGTAATCAGGTCGAAGCTCTCTATTGGCCATCTTGAAAAATTTAATCCATGTGTAATATTCACGCTTAGTTACCATGGAAACTCACATAACAATAAAATTAACAATCTATTTGTGCATGAATGTAGTCGTCGTCGTGGAGATTTGAAATAACAACTTTCATTGTTGAAACAATGTAATACAACCTATGGTCTCAAGTTTTACGATAACATTGTATAAAAGTTCAAACTCGCATATCTCCGTTATTATAGAAGATACAGAAATAATTTTACACTTTATGTAATCAGGTCGAATCTCTCTATTGGCTCATACAGAAACATTTAATCAATGTGTAATATTCATGCTTACTTAACAAGGAAACTCTCATAAGAAAAAAGTAAACAATCTATTTAAGCATGATTGTAGTCGTCGTCGTGGAGATTTGAAATAACCACTTTGATTGTTGAAACAATGTAATACAACCTATGGCCTCACGTTTTACGATAACATTATATAAAATTTCAAACTCGCATATCTCCGTTACTATAGGAGATACAGAAGTGATTTTACAATCAATGTAATCAGGTCGAAGCTCTCTATTGGCCATCTGGAAAAATTTAATCCATGTGTAATATTCATGCTTAGTTACCATGGAAACTCTCATAACAATAAAATAAACAATCTATTTGTGCATGATTGTAGTCGTCGTCGTGGAGATTTGAAATAACCACTTTGATTGTTGAAACAATGTAATACAACCTATGGCCTCTCGTTTTACGATAACATTATATAAAATTTCAAACTCGCATATCTCCGTTATTATAGAAGATACAGAAGTGATTTTACACTTAATGTAATCAGGTCGAAGCTCTCTATTGGCCATCGCGAAATTTTTAATCCATGTGTAATATTCATGCTTAGTTACCATGGAAACTCACATAACAATAAAATTAACAATCTATTTGTGCATGAATGTAGTCGTCGTCGTGGAGATTTGAAATGACAACTTTCATTTTTGAAACAATGTAATACAACCTATGGCCTCACGTTTTACGATAACATTGTATAAAAGTTCTAACTCGCATATCTCCGTTGTTATAGAAGATAGAGAAGTGATTTTACACTTAATTTAATCAGGTCGAAGCTCTCTATTGGCCATCGTGAAATTTTAATGCATGTGTAATATTCATGCTTAGTTACCATTGAAACTCACATAACAATAAAGTTAACAATCTATTTGTGCATGAATGTAGTCGTCATCCAGGAGTTTTGAAATAACAACTGTGATTGTTGAAACAATGTAATACAAACTATGGCCTCACGTTTTACAATAACATTATATAAAATTTCAAACTCGCATATCTCCGTTACAATAGGAGATACAGAAGTGATTTTACACTCAATGTAATCAGGCCGAAGCTCTCTATTGGCCATCTTGAAAAATTTAATCCATGTGTAATATTCATGCTTAGTTACCATGGAAACTCAAATAACAATAAAATTAACAATCTATTTGTGCATGAATGTAGTCGTCGTCGTGGAGATTTGAAATAACAACTTTCATTGTTGAAACAATGTAATACAACCTATGGTCTCAAGTTTTACGATAACATTGTATAAAAGTTCAAACTCGCATATCTCCGTTATTATAGAAGATACAGAAGTGATTTTACAATTAATTTAATCAGGTCGAAGCTCTCTATTAACCATCGTGAAATTTTAATGCATGTGTAATATTCATGCTTAGTTACCATTGAAACTCACATAACAATAAAATTAACAATCTATTTGTGCATGAATGTAGTCGTCATCGTGGAGATGTGAAATAACCACTTTGATTGTTGAAACAATGTAATACAATCTTTGGCCTCACGTTTTACGATAACACTATATAAAATTTCAAACTCGCATATCTCCGTTACTATAGGAGATACAGAAGTGATTTTACACTCAATGTAATCAGGTCGAAGCTCTCTATTGGCCATTTGCAAAAATTTATTCCATGTGTAATATTCATGCTTAGTTACCATGGAAACTCTCATAACAATAAAGTAAACAATCTATTTGTGCATGATTGTAGTCGTCGTCGTGGAGATTTGAAATAACCACTTTGATTGTTGAAACAATGTAATACAACCTATGGCCTCTCGTTTTACGATAACATTATATAAAATTTCAAACTCGCATATCTCCCTTACAATAGGAGATACAGAAGTGACTTTACACTCAATGTAATCAGGTCGAAGCTCTCTATTGGCTCATACAGAAACATTTACTCAATGTGTAATATTCATGCTTAGTTACCATGGAAACTCACATAACAATAAAATTAACAATCTATTTGTGCATGAATGTAGTCGTCGTCGTGGAGATTTGAAATAACAACTTTGATTGTTGAAACAATGTATTACAACCTATGGCCTCACGTTTTACGATAACATTGTATAAAAGATCAAACTCGCATATCTCCGTTATTATAGAAGATACAGAAGTGATTTTACAGTTAATGTAATCAGGTCGAAGCCCTCTATTAGCCATCGGGAATTTTTTAATCCGTGTGTAATATTCATGCTTAGTTACCATGGAAACTCACATAACAATAAAATTAACATGCATGAATGTAGTCGTCGTCGTGAAGATTTGAAATAACAACTTTCATTTTTGAAACAATGTAATACAACCTATGGCCTCACGTTTTACGATAACATTGAATAAATGTTCAAACTCGCATATCTCCGTTATTATAGAAGATACAGAAGTGATTTTACACTTAATGTAATTAGGTAGAAGCTCTCTATTGGCCATCGGGAAATTTTTAATCCACGTGTAATATTAATGCTAAGTTACCATGGAAACTCACATAACAATAAATTTAACAATCTATTAGTGCATGAATGTAGTCGTCCTCGTGGAGATTTGAAATAACAACTTTGATTGTTGAAACAATGTATTACAACCTATGGCCTCACGTTTTACGATAACATTGTATAAAAGTTCTAACTCGCATATCTCCGTTGTTATAGAAGATACAGTAGTGATTTTACACTTAATTTAATCAGGTCGAAGCTCTCTATTGGCCTTCGTGAAATTTTAATGCATGTGTAATATTCATGCTTAGTTACCATTGAAACTCACATAACAATAAAGTTAACAATCTATTTGTGCATGAATGTAGTCGTCATCCAGGAGTTTTGAAATAACAACTTTGATTGTTGAAACAATGTAATACAAACTATGGCCTCAAGTTTTACAATAACATTATATAAAATTTCAAACTCGCATATCTCCGTTACAATAGGAAATACAGAAGTGATTTTACACTCAATGTAATCAGGTCGAAGCTCTCTATTGGCCATCTTGAAAAATTTAATCCATGTGTAATATTCATGCTTAGTTACCATGGAAACTCACGTAACAATAAAGTTAACGATCTATTTGTGCATGAATGTAGTCGTCGTCGTGGAGATTTGAAATAACCACTTTGATTGTTGAAACAATGTAATACAATCTATGGCCTCACGTTTTGCGATAACATTATATAAAATTTCAAACTCGCATATCTCCGTTACTATAGGAGATACAGAAGTGATTTTACACTCAATGTAATCAGGTCGAAGCTCTCTATTGGCCATCGGGAAAAATTTAATCCATGTGTAATATTCATGCTTGGTTACCATTTAAAATCTCATAACATTAAAGTTAACAATCTATTAGTGTATGATTGTAGTCGTCGTCGTGGAGATTTGAAATAACCACTTTGATTGTTGAAACAATGTAATACAACCTATGGCCTCACGATTTGCGATAACATTATATAAAATTTCAAACTCGCATATCTCCGTTACTATAGGAGATACAGAAGTGATTTTACACTCAATGTAATCAGGTCGAAGCTCTCTATTGGCCATCGGGAAAAATTTAATCCATATGTAATATTCATGCTTGGTTACCATGGAAAATCTCGTAACAATAAAATTAACAATCTATTTGTGCATGAAAGTAGTCGTCGTCGTGGAGATTTGAAATAACAACTTTGAGTGTTGAAACAATGTAATCCAACCTATGGCCTCACGTATTACGATAACATTGTATAAAGGTTCAAACTCGCATATCTCCGTTATTATAGAAGATACAGAAGTGATTTTACAGTTAATGTAATCAGGTCGATGCTCTCTATTGGCCATTGGGAAATTTTAATCCATGTGTAATATTCATGCTTAGTTACCATGGAAACTCCCATTACAATAAAGTTAACAATCTATTTGTGCATGAATGTAGTCGTCATCGTGGAGTTTTGAAATAACCACTTTGATTGTTGAAACAATGTAATACAAACTATGGCCTCACGTTTTACGATAACATTGTATAAAATTTCAAATTCGCATATCTCCGTTACAATAGGAGATAGAGAAGTGATTTTACACTCAATGTAATCAGGTCGAAGCTCTCTATTGACCATCTTGAAAAATTTAATCCATGAGTAATATTCATGCTTAGTTACCATGGAAACTCTCATAACAATAAAGTAAACAATCTATTTTAGAATGATTGTATTCGTTGTCGTGGAGATTTGAAATAACCACTTTGATTGTTGAAACAATGTAATACAACCTATGGCCTCACGTTTTACGATAACATTATATAAAACTTCATACTCGCATATCTCCGTTACTATAGGAGTTACAGAAGTGATTTTACACTCAATGTAACCAGGTCGAAGCTCTCTTTTGGCCATAGGGAAATTTTAATCCATGTGTAATATTCATGCTTAGTTACCATGATAACTTTCATAACAATAAAGAAAACAAACTATTTGTGCATGATTTTAGTCGTCGTCGTGGAGATTTGAAATAACCACTTTGATTGTTGAAACAATGTAATACAACCTATGGCCTCACGTTTTACGATAACATTGAATAAATGTTCAAACTCGCATATCTCCGTTATTATAGAAGATACAGAAGTGATTTTACACTTAATGTAATTAGGTAGAAGCTCTCTATTGGCCATCGGGAAATTTTTAATCCACGTGTAATATTCATGCTAAGTTACCATGGAAACTCACATAACAATAAATTTAACAATCTATTAGTGCATGAATGTAATCGTCGTCGTGGAGATTTGAAATAACAACTTTGATTGTTGAAACAATGTATTACAACATATGGCCTCACGTTTTACGATAACATTGTATAAAAGTTCTAACTCGCATATCTCCGTTGTTATAGAAGATACAGAAGTGATTTTACACTTAATTTAATCAGGTCGAAGCTCTCTATTGGCCATCGTGAAATTTTAATGCATGTGTAATATTCATGCTTAGTTACCATTGAAACTCCCATAACAATAAAGTTAACAATCTATTTGTGCATGAATGTAGTCGTCATCGTGGAGTTTTGAAATAACCACTTTGATTGTTGAAACAATGTAATACAACCTATGGCCTCACGTTTTACGATAACATTATATAAAATTTCAAACTCGCATATCTCCGTTACTATAGGAGATACAGAAGTGATTTTACAATCAATGTAATCAGGTCGAAGCTCTCTATTGGCCATCGGGAAATTTTAATCCATGTGTAATATTCATGCTTAGTTACCATGGAAACTCACATAACAATAAAGTTAACATTCTATTTGTGCATGAATATAGTCGTCGTCGTGGAGATTTGAAATAACCACTTTGATTGTTGAAACAATGTAATACAACCTATGGCCTCACGTTTTACGATAACATTGTATAAAAGTTCAAACTCGCATATCTCCGTTAATATTGAAGATACAGAACTGATTTTACAGTTAATGTATTCAGGTCGAAGCTCTCTATTAGTCATCGGGAAATTTTTAATCCGTGTGTAATATTAATGCTTAGTTGCCAAGGAAACTCTCATACCAAAAAAGTAAACAATCTATTTAAGCGTGATTGTAGTCGTCGTCGTGGAGATTTGAAATAACCACTTTGGTTGTTGAAACAATGTAATACAATCTTTGGCCTCACGTTTTACGATAACACTATATAAAATTTCAAACTCGCATATCTCCGTTACTATAGGAGATACAGAAGTGATTTTACACTCAATGTAATCAGGTCGAAGCTCTCTATTGGCCATCTGGAAAAATTTAATCCATGTGTAATATTCATGCTAAGTTACCATGGAAACTCTCATAACAATAAAGTAAACAATCTATTTGTGCATGATTGTAGTCGTCGTCGTGGAGATTTGAAATAACCACTTTTATTGTTGAAACAATGTAATACAACCTATGGCCTTTCGTTTTACGATAACATTATATAAAATTTCAAACTCGCATATCTCCCTTACAATAGGAGATACAGAAGTGACTTTACACTCAATGTAATCAGGTCGAATCTCTCTATTGGCCATCGCGAAATTTTTAATCCATGTGTAATATTCATGCTTAGTTACCATGGAAACTCACATAACAATAAAGTTAACAATGTATTTGTGAATGAATGTATTCGTCGTCGTGGAAATTTGAAATAACAACTTTGATTGTTGAAACAATGTAAAACAACCTATGGCCTCACGTTTTACGATAACATTGTATAAAAGATCAAACTCGCATATCTCCGTTATTATAGAAGATACAGAAGTGTTTTTACAGTTAATGTAATCAGGTCGAAGCTCTCTATTAGCCATCGGGAAATTTTTAATCCGTGTGTAATATTAATGCTTAGTTACCATTGAAACTCACATAACAATAAAATTAACAATCTATTAGTGCATGAATGTAGTCGTCGTCGTGGAGATTTGAAATAACAACTTTCATTTTTGAAACAATGTAATACAACCTATGGCCTCACGTTTTACGATAACACTATATAAAATTTCAAACTCGCATATCTCCGTTACTATAAGAGATACAGAAGTGATTTTACACTCAATGTAATCAGGTCGAAGCTCTCTATTGGCCATCTGGAAATATTTAATCCATGTGTAATATTCATGCTTAGTTACCATGGAAACTCACATAACAATAAAGTTAACATTCTATTTGTGCATGAATGTAGTCGTCGTCGTGGAAATTTGAAATAACCACTTTGATTGTTGAAACAATGTAATACAATCTTTGGCCTCACGTTTTACGATAACACTATATAAAATTTCAAACTCGCATATCTCCGTTACTATAGGAGATACATTAGTGATTTTACACTCAATGTAATCAGGTCGAAGCTCTCTATTGGCCATCGCGAAATTTTTAATCCATGTGTAATATTCATGCTTAGTTACCATGGAAACTCACATAACAATAAAATTAACATTCAATTTGTGCATGAATGTAGTCGTCGTCATGGAGATTTGAAATGACAACTTTCATTTTTGAAACAATGTAATACAACCTATGGCCTCACTTTTTACGATAACATTTTATAAAAGTTCAAACTCGCATATCTCCGTTATTATAGAAGATACAGAAGTGATTTTACATTTAATGTAACCAGGTCGAAGCTCTCTTTTGGCCATAGTAAAATTTTAATCCATGTGTAATATTCATGCTTAGTTACCATGATAACTTTCATAACAATAAAGAAAACAAACTATTTGTGCATGATTTTAGTCGTCGTCGTGGAGATTTGAAATAACAACTTTGATTGTTGAAACAATGTATTACAACCTATGGCCTCACCTTTCACGATAACATTGTATAAAAGTTCTAACTCGCACTTCTCCGTTGTTATAGAAGATACAGAAGTGATTTTACACTCAATGTAATCAGGTCGAAGCTCTCTATTGGCCATCGGGAAAAATTTAATCCATGTGTAATATTCATGCTTGGTTACCATTTAAAATCTCATAACATTAAAGTTAACAATCTATTAGTGTATGATTGTAGTCGTCGTCGTGGAGATTTGAAATAACCACTTTGATTGTTGAAACAATGTAATACAACCTATGGCCTCACGATTTGCGATAACATTATATAAAATTTCAAACTCGCATATCTCCGTTACTATAGGAGATACAGAAGTGATTTTACACTCAATGTAATCAGGTCGAAGCTCTCTATTGGCCATCGGGAAAAATTTAATCCATATGTAATATTCATGCTTGGTTACCATGGAAAATCTCGTAACAATAAAATTAACAATCTATTTGTGCATGAAAGTAGTCGTCGTCGTGGAGATTTGAAATAACAACTTTGAGTGTTGAAACAATGTAATCCAACCTATGGCCTCACGTATTACGATAACATTGTATAAAGGTTCAAACTCGCATATCTCCGTTATTATAGAAGATACAGAAGTGATTTTACAGTTAATGTAATCAGGTCGATGCTCTCTATTGGCCATTGGGAAATTTTAATCCATGTGTAATATTCATGCTTAGTTACCATGGAAACTCCCATTACAATAAAGTTAACAATCTATTTGTGCATGAATGTAGTCGTCATCGTGGAGTTTTGAAATAACCACTTTGATTGTTGAAACAATGTAATACAAACTATGGCCTCACGTTTTACGATAACATTGTATAAAATTTCAAATTCGCATATCTCCGTTACAATAGGAGATAGAGAAGTGATTTTACACTCAATGTAATCAGGTCGAAGCTCTCTATTGACCATCTTGAAAAATTTAATCCATGAGTAATATTCATGCTTAGTTACCATGGAAACTCTCATAACAATAAAGTAAACAATCTATTTTAGAATGATTGTATTCGTTGTCGTGGAGATTTGAAATAACCACTTTGATTGTTGAAACAATGTAATACAACCTATGGCCTCACGTTTTACGATAACATTATATAAAACTTCATACTCGCATATCTCCGTTACTATAGGAGTTACAGAAGTGATTTTACACTCAATGTAACCAGGTCGAAGCTCTCTTTTGGCCATAGGGAAATTTTAATCCATGTGTAATATTCATGCTTAGTTACCATGATAACTTTCATAACAATAAAGAAAACAAACTATTTGTGCATGATTTTAGTCGTCGTCGTGGAGATTTGAAATAACCACTTTGATTGTTGAAACAATGTAATACAACCTATGGCCTCACGTTTTACGATAACATTGAATAAATGTTCAAACTCGCATATCTCCGTTATTATAGAAGATACAGAAGTGATTTTACACTTAATGTAATTAGGTAGAAGCTCTCTATTGGCCATCGGGAAATTTTTAATCCACGTGTAATATTCATGCTAAGTTACCATGGAAACTCACATAACAATAAATTTAACAATCTATTAGTGCATGAATGTAATCGTCGTCGTGGAGATTTGAAATAACAACTTTGATTGTTGAAACAATGTATTACAACATATGGCCTCACGTTTTACGATAACATTGTATAAAGGTTCTAACTCGCATATCTCCGTTGTTATAGAAGATACAGAAGTGATTTTACACTTAATTTAATCAGGTCGAAGCTCTCTATTGGCCATCGTGAAATTTTAATGCATGTGTAATATTCATGCTTAGTTACCATTGAAACTCCCATAACAATAAAGTTAACAATCTATTTGTGCATGAATGTAGTCGTCATCGTGGAGTTTTGAAATAACAACTTTGATTGTTGAAACAATGTAATACAAACTATGGCCTCAGGTTTTACAATAACATTATATAAAATTTCAAACTCGCATATCTCCGTTACAATAGGAGATACAGAAGTGATTTTACACTCAATGTAATCAGGTCGAAGCTCTCTATTGGCCATCTTGAAAAATTTAATCCATGTGTAATATTCATGCTTAGTTACCATGGAAACTCACATAACAATAAAATTAACGATCTATTTGTGCATGAATGTAGTCGTCGTCGTGGAGATTTGAAATAACAACTTTCATTGTTGAAACAATGTAATACAACCTATGGTCTCAAGTTTTACGATAACATTGTATAAAAGTTCAAACTCGCATATCTCCGTTATTATAGAAGATACAAAAATGATTTTACACTTTATGTAATCAGGTCGAATCTCTCTATTGGCTCATACAGAAACATTTAATCAATGTGTAATATTCATGCTTACTTAAGAAGGAAACTCTCATAACAAAAAAGTAAACAATCTATTTAAGCATGATTGTAGTCGTCGTCGTGGAGATTTGAAATAACCACTTTGATTGTTGAAACAATGTAATACAACCTATGGCCTCACGTTTTACGATAACATTATATAAAATTTCAAACTCGCATATCTCCGTTACTATAGGAGATACAGAAGTGATTTTACAATCAATGTAATCAGGTCGAAGCTCTCTATTGGCCATCGGGAAATTTTAATCCATGTGTAATATTCATGCTTAGTTACCATGGAAACTCACATAACAATAAAGTTAACATTCTATTTGTGCATGAATATAGTCGTCGTCGTGGAGATTTGAAATAACCACTTTGATTGTTGAAACAATGTAATACAACCTATGGCCTCACGTTTTACGATAACATTGTATAAAAGTTCAAACTCGCATATCTCCGTTAATATTGAAGATACAGAACTGATTTTACAGTTAATGTATTCAGGTCGAAGCTCTCTATTAGTCATCGGGAAATTTTTAATCCGTGTGTAATATTAATGCTTAGTTGCCAAGGAAACTCTCATACCAAAAAAGTAAACAATCTATTTAAGCGTGATTGTAGTCGTCGTCGTGGAGATTTGAAATAACCACTTTGGTTGTTGAAACAATGTAATACAATCTTTGGCCTCACGTTTTACGATAACACTATATAAAATTTCAAACTCGCATATCTCCGTTACTATAGGAGATACAGAAGTGATTTTACACTCAATGTAATCAGGTCGAAGCTCTCTATTGGCCATCTGGAAAAATTTAATCCATGTGTAATATTCATGCTAAGTTACCATGGAAACTCTCATAACAATAAAGTAAACAATCTATTTGTGCATGATTGTAGTCGTCGTCGTGGAGATTTGAAATAACCACTTTTATTGTTGAAACAATGTAATACAACCTATGGCCTTTCGTTTTACGATAACATTATATAAAATTTCAAACTCGCATATCTCCCTTACAATAGGAGATACAGAAGTGACTTTACACTCAATGTAATCAGGTCGAATCTCTCTATTGGCCATCGCGAAATTTTTAATCCATGTGTAATATTCATGCTTAGTTACCATGGAAACTCACATAACAATAAAGTTAACAATGTATTTGTGAATGAATGTATTCGTCGTCGTGGAAATTTGAAATAACAACTTTGATTGTTGAAACAATGTAAAACAACCTATGGCCTCACGTTTTACGATAACATTGTATAAAAGATCAAACTCGCATATCTCCGTTATTATAGAAGATACAGAAGTGTTTTTACAGTTAATGTAATCAGGTCGAAGCTCTCTATTAGCCATCGGGAAATTTTTAATCCGTGTGTAATATTAATGCTTAGTTACCATTGAAACTCACATAACAATAAAATTAACAATCTATTAGTGCATGAATGTAGTCGTCGTCGTGGAGATTTGAAATAACAACTTTCATTTTTGAAACAATGTAATACAACCTATGGCCTCACGTTTTACGATAACACTATATAAAATTTCAAACTCGCATATCTCCGTTACTATAAGAGATACAGAAGTGATTTTACACTCAATGTAATCAGGTCGAAGCTCTCTATTGGCCATCTGGAAATATTTAATCCATGTGTAATATTCATGCTTAGTTACCATGGAAACTCACATAACAATAAAGTTAACATTCTATTTGTGCATGAATGTAGTCGTCGTCGTGGAAATTTGAAATAACCACTTTGATTGTTGAAACAATGTAATACAATCTTTGGCCTCACGTTTTACGATAACACTATATAAAATTTCAAACTCGCATATCTCCGTTACTATAGGAGATACATTAGTGATTTTACACTCAATGTAATCAGGTCGAAGCTCTCTATTGGCCATCGCGAAATTTTTAATCCATGTGTAATATTCATGCTTAGTTACCATGGAAACTCACATAACAATAAAATTAACATTCAATTTGTGCATGAATGTAGTCGTCGTCATGGAGATTTGAAATGACAACTTTCATTTTTGAAACAATGTAATACAACCTATGGCCTCACTTTTTACGATAACATTTTATAAAAGTTCAAACTCGCATATCTCCGTTATTATAGAAGATACAGAAGTGATTTTACATTTAATGTAACCAGGTCGAAGCTCTCTTTTGGCCATAGTAAAATTTTAATCCATGTGTAATATTCATGCTTAGTTACCATGATAACTTTCATAACAATAAAGAAAACAAACTATTTGTGCATGATTTTAGTCGTCGTCGTGGAGATTTGAAATAACAACTTTGATTGTTGAAACAATGTATTACAACCTATGGCCTCACCTTTCACGATAACATTGTATAAAAGTTCTAACTCGCACTTCTCCGTTGTTATAGAAGATACAGAAGTGATTTTACACTTAATTTAATCAGGTCGAAGCTCTCGATTGGCCATCGTGAAATTTTAATGCAATAATAATATAATGCTTAGTTACCATTGAAACTCACATAACAATAAAGTTAACAATCTATTTGTGCATGAATGTAGTCGTCATCGTGGAGTTTTCAAATAACAACTTTGATTGTTGAAACAATGTAATCCAACCTATGGCCTCACGTATTACGATAACATTGTATAAAGGTTCAAACTCGCATATCTCCGTTATTATAGAAGATACAGAAGTGATTTTACAGTTAATGTAATCAGGTCGAAGCTCTCAATTGGCCATCGGGAAATTTTAATCCATGTGTAATATTCATGCTTAGTTACCATGGAAACTCCCATTACAATAAAGTTAACAATCTATTTGTGCATGAATGTAGTCGTCATCGTGGAGTTTTGAAATAACCACTTTGATTGTTGAAACAATGTAATACAAACTATGGCCTCACGTTTTACGATAACATTGTACATAAATTTAAAACTCGCATATCTCCGTTACAATAGGAGATAGAGAAGTGATTTTACACTCAATGTAATCAGGTCGAAGCTCTCTATTGGCCATCTTGAAAAATTTAATCCATGAGTAATATTCATGCTTAGTTACCATGGAAACTCTCATAACAATAAAGTAAAAAATCTATTTTAGAATAATTGTAGTCGTTGTCGTGGAGATTTGAAATAACCACTTTGATTGTTGAAACAATTTAATACAACCTATGGCCTCACGTTTTACGATAACATTATATAAAACTTCATACTCGCATATCTCCGTTACTATAGGAGTTACAGAAGTGATTTTGCACTCAATGTAACCAGGTCGAAGCTCTCTTTTGGCCATAGGGAAATTTTAATCCATGTGTAATATTCATGCTTAGTTACCATGATAACTTTCATAACAATAAAGAAAACAAACTATTTGTGCATGATTTTAGTCGTCGTCGTGGAGATTTGAAATAACCACTTTGATTGTTGAAAAAATGTAATACAACCTATGGCCTCACGTTTTACGATAACATTGAATAAATGTTCAAACTCGCATATCTCCGTTATTATAGAAGATACAGAAGTGATTTTACACTTAATGTAATTAGGTAGAAGCTCTCTATTGGCCATCGGGAAATTTTTAATCCACGTGTAATATTCATGCTAAGTTACCATGGAAACTCACATAACAATAAATTTAACAATCTATTAGTGCATGAATGTGGTCGTCCTCGTGGAGATTTGAAATTACAACTTTGATTGTTGAAACAATGTATTACAACCTATGGCCTCACGTTTTACGATAACATTGTATAAAAGTTCTAACTCGCATATCTCCGTTGTTATAGAAGATACAGTAGTGATTTTACACTTAATTTAATCAGGTCGAAGCTCTCTATTGGCCTTCGTGAAATTTTAATGCATGTGTAATATTCATGCTTAGTTACCATTGAAACTCACATAACAATAAAGTTAACAATCTATTTGTGCATGAATGTAGTCGTCATCCAGGAGTTTTGAAATAACAACTTTGATTGTTGAAACAATGTAATACAAACTATGGCCTCAAGTTTTACAATAACATTATATAAAATTTCAAACTCGCATATCTCCGTTACAATAGGAAATACAGAAGTGATTTTACACTCAATGTAATCAGGTCGAAGCTCTCTATTGGCCATCTTGAAAAATTTAATCCATGTGTAATATTCATGCTTAGTTACCATGGAAACTCACATAACAATAAAGTTAACAATCTATTTGTGCATGAATGTAGTCGTCGTCGTGGAGATTTGAAATAACCACTTTGATTGTTGAAACAATGTAATACAATCTATGGCCTCACGTTTTGCGATAACATTATATAAAATTTCAAACTCGCATATCTCCGTTACTATAGGAGATACAGAAGTGATTTTACACTCAGTGTAATCAGGTCGAAGCTCTCTATTGGCCATCGGGAAAAATTTAATCCATGTGTAATATTCATGCTTGGTTACCATTTAAAATCTCATAACATTAAAGTTAACAATCTATTAGTGTATGATTGTAGTCGTCGTCGTGGAGATTTGAAATAACCACTTTGATTGTTGAAACAATGTAATACAACCTATGGCCTCACGTTTTGCGATAACATTATATAAAATTTCAAACTCGCATATCTCCGTTACTATAGGAGATACAGAAGTGATTTTACACTCAATGTAATCAGGTCGAAGCTCTCTATTGGCCATCGGGAAAAATTTAATCCATATGTAATATTCATGCTTGGTTACCATGGAAAATCTCGTAACAATAAAATTAACAATCTATTTGTGCATGAAAGTAGTCGTCGTCGTGGAGATTTGAAATAACAACTTTGAGTGTTGAAACAATGCAATCCAACCTATGGCCTCACGTATTACGATAACATTGTATAAAGGTTCAAACTCGCATATCTCCGTTATTATAGAAGATACAGAAGTGATTTTACAGTTAATGTAATCAGGTCGATGCTCTCTATTGGCCATCGGGAAATTTTAATCCATGTGTAATATTCATGCTTAGTTACCATGGAAACTCCCATTACAATAAAGTTAACAATCTATTTGTGCACGAATGTAGTCGTCATCGTGGAGTTTTGAAATAACCACTTTGATTGTTGAAACAATGTAATACAAACTATGGCCTCACGTTTTACGATAACATTGTATAAAATTTCAAATTCGCATATCTCCGTTACAATAGGAGATAGAGAAGTGATTTTACACTCAATGTAATCAGGTCGAAGCTCTCTATTGGCCATCTTGAAAAATTTAATCCATGAGTAATATTCATGCTTAGTTACCATGGAAACTCTCATAACAATAAAGTAAACAATCTATTTTAGAATGATTGTATTCGTTGTCGTGGAGATTTGAAATAACCACTTTGATTGTTGAAACAATGTAATACAACCTATGGCCTCACGTTTTACGATAACATTATATAAAACTTCATACTCGCATATCTCCGTTACTATAGGAGTTACAGAAGTGATTTTACACTCAATGTAACCAGGTCGAAGCTCTCTTTTGGCCATAGGGAAATTTTAATCCATGTGTAATATTCATGCTTAGTTACCATGATAACTTTCATAACAATAAAGAAAACAAACTATTTGTGCATGATTTTAGTCGTCGTCGTGGAGATTTGAAATAACCACTTTGATTGTTGAAACAATGTAATACAACCTATGGCCTCACGTTTTACGATAACATTGAATAAATGTTCAAACTCGCATATCTCCGTTATTATAGAAGATACAGAAGTGATTTTTAACTTAATGTAATTAGGTAGAAGCTCTCTATTGGCCATCGGGAAATTTGTAATCCACGTGTAATATTCATGCTAAGTTACCATGGAAACTCACATAACAATAAATTTAACAATCTATTAGTGCATGAATGTAGTCGTCGTCGTGGAGATTTGAAATAACAACTTTGATTGTTGAAACAATGTATTACAACATATGGCCTCACGTTTTACGATAACATTGTATAAAAGTTCTAACTCGCATATCTCCGTTGTTATAGAAGATACAGAAGTGATTTTACACTTAATTTAATCAGGTCGAAGCTCTCTATTGGCCATCGTGAAATTTTAATGCATGTGTAATATTCATGCTTAATTACCATTGAAACTCACATAACAATAAAGTTAACAATCTATTTGTGCATGAATGTAGTCGTCATCGTGGAGTTTTGAAATAACAACTTTGATTGTTGAAACAATGTAATACAAACTATGGCCTCACGTTTTACAATAACATTATATAAAATTTCAAACTCGCATATCTCCGTTACAATAGGAGATACAGAAGTGATTTTACACTCAATGTAATCAGGTCGAAGCTCTCTATTGGCCATCTTGAAAAATTTAATCCATGTGTAATATTCATGCTTAGTTACCATGGAAACTCACATAACAATAAAATTAACAATCTATTTGTGCATGAATGTAGTCGTCGTCGTGGAGATTTGAAATAACAACTTTCATTGTTGAAACAATGTAATACAACCTATGGTCTCAAGTTTTACGATAACATTGTATAAAAGTTCAAACTCGCATATCTCCGTTATTATAGAAGATACAGAAATGATTTTACACTTTATGTAATCAGGTCGAATCTCTCTATTGGCTCATACAGAAACATTTAATCAATGTGTAATATTCATGCTTACTTAAGAAGGAAACTCTCATAACAAAAAAGTAAACAATCTATTTAAGCATGATTGTAGTCGTCGTCGTGGAGATTTGAAATAACCACTTTGATTGTTGAAACAATGTAATACAACCTATGGCCTCACGTTTTACGATAACATTATATAAAATTTCAAACTCGCATATCTCCGTTACTATAGGAGATACAGAAGTGATTTTACAATCAATGTAATCAGGTCGAAGCTCTCTATTGGCCATCGGGAAATTTTAATCCATGTGTAATATTCATGCTTAGTTACCATGGAAACTCACATAACAATAAAGTTAACATTCTATTTGTGCATGAATATAGTCGTCGTCGTGGAGATTTGAAATAACCACTTTGATTGTTGAAACAATGTAATACAACCTATGGCCTCACGTTTTACGATAACATTGTATAAAAGTTCAAACTCGCATATCTCCGTTAATATTGAAGATACAGAACTGATTTTACAGTTAATGTATTCAGGTCGAAGCTCTCTATTAGCCATCGGGAAATTTTTAATCCGTGTGTAATATTAATGCTTAGTTACCAAGGAAACTCTCATACCAAAAAAGTAAACAATCTATTTAAGCGTGATTGTAGTCGTCGTCGTGGAGATTTGAAATAACCACTTTGGTTGTTGAAACAATGTAATACAGTCTTTGGCCTCACGTTTTACGATAACACTATATAAAATTTCAAACTCGCATATCTCCGTTACTATAGGAGATACAGAAGTGATTTTACACTCAATGTAATCAGGTCGAAGCTCTCTATTGGCCATCTGGAAAAATTTAATCCATGTGTAATATTCATGCTAAGTTACCATGGAAACTCTCTTAACAATAAAGTAAACAATCTATTTGTGCATGATTGTAGTCGTCGTCGTGGAGATTTGAAATAACCACTTTGATTGTTGAAACAATGTAATACAACCTATGGCCTCTCGTTTTACGATAACATTATATAAAATTTCAAACTCGCATATCTCCCTTACAATAGGAGATACAGAAGTGACTTTACACTCAATGTAATCAGGTCGAATCTCTCTATTGGCCATCGCGAAATTTTTAATCCACGTGTAATATTCATGCTTAGTTACCATGGAAACTCACATAACAATAAAGTTAACAATGTATTTGTGAATGAATGTATTCGTCGTCGTGGAAATTTGAAATAACAACTTTGATTGTTGAAACAATGTAATACAACCTATGGCCTCACGTTTTACGATAACATTGTATAAAAGATCAAACTCGCATATCTCCGTTATTATAGAAGATACAGAAGTGTTTTTACAGTTAATGTAATCAGGTCGAAGCTCGCTATTGGCCATCTGGAAATATTTAATCCATGTGTAATATTCATGCTTAGTTACCATGGAAACTCACATAAAAATAAAGTTAACATTCTATTTGTGCATGAATGTAGTCGTCGTCGTGGAAATTTGAAATAACCACTTTGATTGTTGAAACAATGTAATACAATCTTTGGCCTCACGTTTTACGATAACACTATATAAAATTTCAAACTCGCATATCTCCGTTACTATAGGAGATACAGAAGTGATTTTACACTCAATGTAATCAGGTCGAAGCTCTCTATTGGCTATCGCGAAATTTTTAATCCATGTGTAATATTCATGCTTAGTTACCATGAAACTCACATAACAATAAAATTAACATTCAATTTGTGCATGAATGTAGTCGTCGTCATGGAGATTTGAAATGACAACTTTCATTTTTGAAACAATGTAATACAACCTATGGCCTCACGTTTTACGATAACATTTTATAAAAGTTCAAACTCGCATATCTCCGTTATTATAGAAGATACAGAAGTGATTTTACATTTAATGTAACCAGGTCGAAGCTCTCTTTTGGCCATAGTAAAATTTTAATCCATGTGTAATATTCATGCTTAGTTACCATGATAACTTTCATAACAATAAAGAAAACAAACTATTTGTGCATGATTTTAGTCGTCGTCGTGGAGATTTGAAATAACAACTTTGATTGTTGAAACAATGTATTACAACCTATGGCCTCACGTTTCACGATAACATTGTATAAAAGTTCTAACTCGCATATCTCCGTTGTTATAGAAGATACAGAAGTGATTTTACACTTAATTTAATCAGGTCGAAGCTCTCGATTGGCCATCGTGAAATTTTAATGCAATAATAATATAATGCTTAGTTACCATTGAAACTCACATAACAATAAAGTTAACAATCTATTTGTGCATGAATGTAGTCGTCATCGTGGAGTTTTCAAATAACAACTTTGATTGTTGAAACAATGTAATCCAACCTATGGCCTCACGTATTACGATAACATTGTATAAAGGTTCAAACTCGCATATCTCCGTTATTATAGAAGATACAGAAGTAATTTTACAGTTAATGTAATTTTTTTCGAAGCTCTCTATTGGCCATCGGGAAATTAAATCCATGTAGTAGTGGGTTTTATGCTACGGACAGGACGAGAAAGTACGAACCTCTCTCCAGCAGCTTTGGCCATACTTAAAACTTGGTCAACATGCCCATTTGAGTTTTTTTGCTCAAGTGTAGAGCTCTTATAATTTAAGATTTTTGTAAAAATGCCCTCGGGAATTTTTCAGAAAGTACGAACCCCTCCTCAAGCAGATTTGCTATACTTAAAACTTGCTCAACATGTTCATTTGTTTAAGTGTAGCACCTGCCTAACCCAACAATTTTATAATTTGGAAAATATCAAACCCCCTCAAGCAGATTTACAAAAATTGCATCAGTTTGTCTATAAACTTGTATCCATACCCACTTATACATATTTACTTCAGGTTTAAGTTCAATTGGATACCATTTAATTTGCTTATCTAATATTAAAACAATGCAATATGCAGAGCCTACCTCTAGAATTGCTTCGTGTTTGCATGTTTCTCCTCTGTGGCAATGTATGGAATTCCCGAGACGGTAGTATTGATTTTTTCCTCAGCGCCAGTATTTACAGAAATTCCCGATTATTGCATCAGCCAGTTATGTGAGAGTGACTGAGGGGAACAGATGTGTTGATACAGTGCTTCTCATACTTACTGGTTTAAATTCATATTGAACAATATTTGTTGTAATCCACTCATATTTAGAGTCAAGCTTATATTTGTCCCGGCCTGTTATACATAACAAGGTTATTGCCATTCAAGATATGCATGTTCGTGCAGGCATTTGCGCTGGGTCAGTGTGAATGATTTTCCACTTGTAAGCTATTGGCTTTACAACCTGTCATAAGATTAATATTAATAATATTAATCCATAGAGATTAGATTTGAATCCCAGGAAATTTTATATAAATACCAAAACCAAAAATATTAAGTGTATATATACATATAAACATATACACATACAAATCACAGTGCTGAACCCAATTGATATTTTTTATTCAGTATAAAGTTTTGAATTGAAACCCAGAAAATTGTATATAATAAACAACAGCAAAAATGCCGAATCAAAAATATTGTAATCAGTGCAATAAAAATATATCCAGCTCTAATTGGGCCAAGCATCAAAAAATTTGTAATCCAGACAAATACAAAACTCCCACAAAAATTTGCCCCAAATGCAATAGAAAATATAACATGGAATATTTTACATATAAACATAAAGATACTTGCTCTGCACAGTCATCAACATCTGGTTTGAAAAGAAGGCAAGAAGTACCCGTTAATGCCAGAGCAGCAAAGCAGCCACGCCATGAACCTATCCGTAGCAGTTTTAACGGCCAATTAAGGGATCACCGGTTTGTATCAGAGCCAAGATGTGGCATTGAGAATTTCTTGAACAGTGTAAATTCTGATCTGCAGGCAATTCTTAATGCACAAAATGGCTCTTATAAACTGTCCCTCAAATTGTTTGTACAATATAAGAAGCCAAACGGCACAAAATTTACACAGCCCCACATAACAGAAACTATACCTGTATATTCAAATGCAAATTCAGACACAATAATAAGCAGCTTGATAAATCAACTGAACATCAAACACTCTGAATTTGCGGCAAAAGAATCAGGATGGAGCCTATGCGGTTCATCACACAAGTTATATGTTAATATTTCTGAATTCAGCCCATTACAAGGATCTACTTATGTACCATTGCCTGCTAATATCAAAAACAAAAGAGCCGTGGTCAATATAAAAAATGCCGACCAGAAATGCTTTTTGTGGTGTATATTAGCTGCTTTGTATCCAGTTTCAAGCCATCCTGAGAGAATAACTTATTACAAACAGCATGAACATGATTTTGACGATGTAATGGAGGGTTTGGAATATCCAATGTCAGTTCAGAATATTGATAAATTTGAAAAAAAGGCCAGGCATATCAATGGCAAACAATTATCTATTAATGTATTTATTTGTTCCACTGGTAATTGTCCGATAGCACCTCTCAGAATCAGTACAATTGATGATGAATCTGCTATTCCAATTGATCTGCTCTTAATTGAAGGGGATTGTACATACCATTACACTCTGATACATAATCTTGAAGCTTTAGTGAGAACACAACTAGACAAAACTCATACAATATTTAAGTTGTGCAGAAGATGTTTAACTGTATTTGATGGTCAAAAAATGGTAAATGGTGTTTGTGAAAAAAATGCAGAAATTGCTAAAAACAAGTTAATTGAGCATCTGAAATACTGTGGCAACCATAAACCTGTTCATATGGTGATGCCCAATCCAAGTGAAAATTGCAAATTCAAAAAGTATGAAGCCTTGTTGGAACACCCAGCATATATTATCTGTGATTTCGAATCGAACCTCAAACCTATTGCATTCTGTAGCCCAGATCCAGAAGAATCATCAAGTACACCATACCAGCAACATGAACCTTCCAGCTTTTGTTATGTGGTTGTACAGGATGGTGTAGCTAGTAAAGAATATTCATACATGGGAGAAGATGCCATCAAAGAATTTGCACATAGAATAGAAAATGTGTGCCGTGACATAGCATCTAACATCTTATTAATATCAAAGCCTATGTTGCCTTTAACAGAGGAACAGATTGAAGATTTCAACAATGCAGAAAAATGCCCGGTATGTGATTCTGAATTTTCAGATACAAATATTAAGGTTCATCACCATTCTCATACAGATGGTAAATTCTTAATGGCCCTGTGTAATAGCTGTAATATTAAGATCAAGAGACCAAGATTTATCCCCATATTCTGCCATGGAGCATCCAATTATGATTTCCATCATCTGATCAGGTACGAGGGGTTTGAGAAGCAGAATTTAAATATTTTAGCTGAAAATGATGAAAAATATATATCTATTAGCAAGATAATTAAAGTTGATGGTGTTCCTATTCACATAAGATTTCTTGATTCTTACAGATTTTTACCTGCTAGCCTGGCTACACTGGCCACTCAATTATCTGATGATGACTTGAAAATCACACGTGCATTGTTTCCAAATCAGGACCTGAAATTAATTAGGCGGAAGGGTGTATATCCATATGACTATGTTACAGATTTTTCTAAATTTGATGAGTGTTCCCTGCCACCACAAGAAGCGTTTTACAGCAGAATCAGAGGATCTGGAATCACTGATGAAGATTATCGCCATGCCAAATTGATGTGGAAGAGTTTAAAATGCAAGACATTTCGTGATTATCACATGGCTTATTTGAAACTTGATGTGACCATCTCAGCTGATGTAATACAGACATTCAGAAAATCTTCCATGCAAAATTATGGACTGGACCCAGTGTATTTTTACAGTGCCCCGGGCCTAGCATGGGCCGCAACGTTTTTCAATACCAAAATGCAATTGGATCTGATCCACGATCAAGATATGTATCTGTTTATGGAACAATGTATAAGAGGAGGCATGGTGCAATGTTCTCAGAGATATGCCAGAGCAAATAACAAGTATATGCCTGATTATGATCCAGCACGGCCATCAAATTATATACTGTATGTGGATGCAAACAACCTCTATGGTCATGCTATGATGGATAAATTGCCATATGCAGGGCTTGAGTGGGTTGAAGATTTCAATATTAAAGATCTTAAGAATTTTGATGACAGTGACAGTGGCCTCTTCATAGAGGCTGATCTGATATTTCCAGATCATTTGCACAATAAATTTTCTGATCTGCCCCCAATTCCCGAGGTTCAGTGCTCACCTGGTTCTAAACAGAAGAAGCTCATGATGACCCTGGAGCCGAAACAGGGTTGTGTCTTATATTACAAAAACCTCCAGTTCCTGATGAAACATGGTGTTCAAGTAACCAAAGTTGGCAAAGTCTTGAGGTTCAGGCACTCAGAATGGTTGAAACCATACATTGATACAAACACGGAGCTTCGAACATCTGCAAAGAGCCAATTTGATAAGAGCTTGTTTAAATTGATGGTGAATTCAGTGTATGGCAAAACTATTGAAAATGTCAGGAAACATACCGATGTTAAAATAATTACTGACCCCAGCCTGAGCAAAAAATTGGTTGCAAAGCCCAACTTCAATTACAGAAGAATTTATGATGAGTACATGGCACTTTTCAACATGATGAAAACAAAGATCAAGTTTGATAAACCTATTTATGTAGGGGCTGTGATATTGGAATTGTCCAAATTACATATGTTAATATTGTATTATGATGTGCTGAAACCTTTTTATGGTGATCGTGTAAAATTATTGTACATGGACACGGATAGTTTTATTCTTGATATTCAAACAGAAGATGTTTATCAAGATATGTCACAGCCTGAATTGCTTCAATATTTTGATACCAGTGAACATACAAGAATTCAACCCCACAACAAAAAAGTGCCTGGCAAGTTAAAAGATGAGACACTTGGTGATGTTATTGTGGCATTTGCTGGGTTAAGAGCCAAGATGTACAGTTTTGAAACATGTAGTGGTGCTGTTGCCAAAAAGGCCAAGGGCATTGGCAGAGTAACTGTTGAAAAAGAGCTTGTATTTGAAGATTACAAAAATTGCATCAAATCACAGAGTTCAATCAGAACATCAGAAAATAGAATTCAGAGTGAGAATCACTTGTTGACTTCAAATATTGTAACAAAAGTGGCTCTGGACCCACATGATGATAAGAGATGCATTTTGTCATGTGGCACACATACTTTACCTTGGGGGCATTGTGATTTGAAAAGTGGGAAACAATGCCCAATTCCAGAGCATGATTTGAAATAAATAAACATGCCTATGAACTTATTTGGGTTCAAAAAACAGGCTATTATGGACCTGCCGACACCACAACCCTCTCCTGATTTACAATCTGTAATGTCTAAACTGAGTGGCTTGTTAATTATTCATCTGAACAGCATACTTACAGATCTTGATGATGAAACAGGTAAAACATTGTACATATTTAACAATAATTTAAATCATTACCAATTACCTGTAGGTGGGCAATTGCAATTTATTACAACCCCCGAGGGTGATGTTAAAATTTCAATAGGGAGAAATATTTATAGAATCAAGCACTCAAACATGATTTCTGGCACTGTATATACTGTTTCTGCTGGTGACTGCTTATATATTGAGGTCCCTGGATCTTATGACAAGCTTATACCCTTTTTTATAGAATTAAGAATTAGATACTCTATAATAAATAACCACTAAAACAAAAATGCCTAATGATATATTTGGCCATACAAGACATGAAGATCACAGTGATGAGATTCTGATGCTTGATGTCAGAGTCAAGAAATTAAGAAGTGATTTGCAAGCTTTACAGACCACACTCAATGCCAGTCTTCAATTAGAAATTACAAATTTACAATCACAATGCATGGACCCTCTTCTTAAAATTGATTCTGAACTCAAAGTGCTGCTTCAGAAATATACTGATTTGGCCACATTGGATAATTTTCAAAGTTTAGAAGAGGCTGTAGCAGCTCTTCAAGCCAAATTTAAGACCCAGGCCACCAATTCTGAGCAATTGAAACAGCAATTGGAGGAACAGATAAATAATGTCCAGGCACAGCTCCAAACAATTGTCAAAAGCATAAAATCACAAGAAGATTTTGATCTAGTGATTTCCACTCTAAAGGAACAGATTCAGTCACTCCAGATACCTAACCTGGATCCTCTGAACAATGCCATAGCCGAGGTTAAAGAAAAAATTGTGACGCTTGAAAATTTTATGAACAATTTGCCATCTTCTGATGCTTTGAATGCAATAACTCGGAGTGTAGCAAACATTAAGCTGCAACTTGAAACATATGAAGATTTTGGAAAAATTCAAAGTACCATAACCCATCTTGAGGGTACAATAGCAGCAGTGCAAAGTGATTTGGCAAATGTACAAGAAACTCGCCTGCCTGGGATTGTAGATACACTTGTCAGTGTCCAGCAACAGATCACAAAGCTTGAAAACCTCAACACTGAATCTGAGCTATCTCATTTTCATCACTTGATCGATGATATCCAAACAAAGCTTGAAATTTTACAACAATCCACACCCTCTCAGGCAGATATAGCCCTGCTCCAAGATGCTATGCGTGGTGTGGTTGATGCTTCTGAATTAAATGATGTAAAATTGGCACTTGAATCTTTGCAAAATACAGTCTCAAATCTGCCCACATCACAGGAACTTAAAAATATTAAGAGAGCTGTGAATCGCATATTGAAATCAGAAGATATCAAGAATATCCAGGCAGAGATCAAACAACTCACTCAGACAGTGGCCACTCTACCAACAAATCAACATATTAATGAACTGCATGCCTTGTTTGAGGATATCAGAAGACAGGTCCATGATCTCACTGCTCAAAATTCAAAATTGGCAGTTGTTGAAAATTTGCAACAAATTGTAGCTAATATCAAGCAACAGCTAGGGACCCTGGAATCCAATCAAGCAAATGCTCTGTCTGTTTTTGCCACCCAGCTCCAAGAAATTGTGCAACAATACAAGAAACTTGTTGTGGACGTAAAGATCAAGCCAGGCCACGATGATGTTGTTAGGACCATCAATGAGCATCTTGAATCTGTAACAAGCAGATTGCTTACAGCAGAAAAGGAAATAACGGGCATAATCGAGAATCCAAAACATACAGTAATTCTTGAATTGTACAGCATCCCCAACAAAGAATATGATTCACCATTTACACCAGGTGGCAAAATATATATGCTGTCCCCTGCACAATTTTATTACCAGTTTTTTGTTGGAGGCACATTGAGACCAATCAAGATCAAATATTGGCATCAGCCACAGGCACATCACTACCCTACCTTATCAATAACAAATGCTGATAACAAACCAAAAATCACCAGTGTAGAGTTAGAGGATTTTACAGACCCCAATACATTAGAAACAGCCTATACTGAAGATGATGGCTCTTTGGAATTTAAAATACAAATAGGGGACAAATTATATTTAGAAAATCCTGCAGTATCAGCTGCTGAACACCCTATAGTTGCAATATTCTTGTTTACATATTATGTCTAGACAAATTATTGTTGATGAATTACACAGACAAGCCAGACATAACTTTAAGAGACTGCCAGTAGTCACAAAGGGCATAGATGATTTATGGCAGAGCGACTTGATTGAGTTGTCAAGTGGACAGTTGAAAAACTTGGACAAAATCAACAAGGGCTACAAGTATCTACTCACTGTGATAGACACATTTTCAAAATTTGCCTGGGCTGTGCCACTCAAATCCAAGACTGGAAAATGTGTTACAGAAGCCTTCAGGACAATCATCAATCATTCAGGAAGATCCCCGCGCTATTTGCAAACAGATAATGGCAAAGAATTTTATAATTCAGTGTTCCAACAATTTATTAAAAGCCAGGCAATAAAACATTATTCGAGTTACAGTGATCTCAAAGCCTCAATTGTAGAGAGATTCAACAGAACCCTAAAAAATCTTATGTATAAACAATTTACACTTCAAGGTAATTATAAATGGCTTAATATTCTTCCAGAACTTCTACATAAATATAACAACTCGGTCCATTCCACAATCAACATGAAACCCTCTGAAGTAACTCCATCTGATGAGCAAAAATTGATCAGCACTGTTTATTATCCTAGATACCAGCCAACAACAAGAAGGGCCAGATACAGGGTGGGCGACCAAGTAAGAATCAGCAAATATAAGCACTTATTCAAAAGAGGCTTTACGAGAAACTGGAGCACCGAATTATTTACAGTGGTTCAAGTTAAACCCGGGACCCTTAACACATATATAATAAAAGATCACCGAGGAGAAATTCTCAAAGGCCGGTTCTATGAACAAGAACTCAGCAAAACTAAACAGCCTGACACATATCTCATAGAAAAAATCATCCGCAGAAAAGGCAACAAGTTATTTGTCAAATGGCTGGGTCATCCGGAAAACAGCTGGATCGATGCAGACAAAGTGATAATATGAGCACCTGGGATGTTATAAAAAGGCTCCCAGAACCTGAACAGCAAAATAAGAGAAATGGAAAATTGCTGCCTGATAATATTAGATGTCTTATTGTTGGGCCATCTGCTTGTGGTAAAACTACACTAATAGTTGATAATTTTTTATTGGCACCCAACTGGTTAGACTGGAAAAACAGGCACTTGTATGTTTTCTCTAAGAGCTTGGAACAATTAAAATATCAGCAGCTGATGAAGCTATATGATGGATTGGATATTGCCACTTTTGAACCAGATGTTAAGCCATTAGATGAATGTCTCGATAATTCTGTTGTTGTGTTTGATGACGTTATACTGGATAATCAAAACAAGGTTAGAAATTTCTTTACACAGGGCCGACACAAAAACATTGACTGCTTCTACCTGGCACAGACTTTTTCTAAAATACCGAAGCAACTGATCCGAGACAACAGCAATTTTATATGTGTGTTTCATCAAGATCATACCAACCTCAAACACATACACGATGAATATGTAGGTGGGGACTTGAGCTACAATGATTTTTCCAAGTTTTGCAGCAAGTGCTGGAGCCAGGACAGTTATGGGTTTGTCACAATTGATATGACAAGAACACCTAATACTGGCAAATACAGAAATAAAATCAACGATTTTCTAGACGTTGAGACATAAATAAACAACCATGAAACGACCAGTCATTGATGATCTTAAGTTAAGAGATTATCTTGTAAAAAGATTTAAGGGATGGAAATCAGAGAACCGTGGAATTTATGAAAAACACAAACAAACAGAACAGCCTGTCATTGATGCTATTAATAATTTAGGTAAGAATATCAAAACTGTTACAGAGCAAAATCAAGATTTGATCACGGAGCTTGTACCTGTAGCTGCAAGGAACATATTAGATTATCCATTCACCCCACTTTCCAGTATTCATACACCTAGTCCTGTTGCCCCTCGAAGAATTGAAGCTACTCTGGATCCTATTGAATTGGGTCTTCTTGCTCAAAAATATTTAACCACACCTAAAGACAATAAAGATGAGGTTTTTGGCTTATATGCCGACACAGAGCTTGATGCAGCATTATTCATAGAATCGGTAATTTCAGAGTAACTTTTATGGGAGATGATATCATTGTTTATTCAGAATCTCGTCTCGGAGAAAAAGGTGCTTTTGTTAAGTACCCCGGCACACCTGGGTTGTGGGAACTGATGACTAGGAAAAGGCCTGGCAGCTATACAGATCAAGATTATGAGCATTACAAAGAAATATTAATAAAATCAGATGCTCTGTACCAGAACAATGATCCCACACAAAAAAGAGTCAAGTCTAGCAGTGGAGCAAAATACAATAATTTAATCAAGCCCATATGGTCACAGATCAAGACTGGTAGTGGGATCAAACAATACAACACACTGCCCAAAGAATTTGTGTGGGTTGATGATGTCAGGAAACTTGTAGATAGGTTATTGGTGATAGCTGGGGAGGAAAATGCAGGGAACCACAATTTTTACAATGAAAAAGTTGGAATTATGGACATGATAAGTACAAAATTGTCTAATTTTATAGTGAATGACCCTAAAGGGATTGGATATCTCATAAAAATTATTAATACTCTACCACCTAAATTTTGGAATGTTTCTGAGGGTCGGGGCCTTGTTAATGACATTATAAACAAACTGCCATTTGAACTACACATTCCAGGCTATCAGTATTGTGGTCCAGGCACAAAATTGGACCATAGATTAAACAGAGGGGATCCTGGTGTTAATCCTTTAGATGCTGCTTGCAGAGACCATGACATAGCATACAACACACATTCTGATCTTGGCAAGAGACATGTTGCAGACAAGAAATTAGAAGAGGCTGCATTTGGCAGATTTGTAAGCAAAGATGCATCTTTGAGTGAAAAAATAGCAGCATTGGGAACCACCATAGCTATGAGCACCAAACAAAAACTGGGGTGGGGGCTGTGAAGATGTATATAATAAACCTAGAATGAAGGCCAAGGGTGTTATGTATCAAATACCTTATGCAGGTCTCAAATCTCTTAAAACTATTGACAGTCTTTTAACCAAAAAGCAGCGCAAGAAAAAAAGCTCTTGTCTTGCAAAGGGGCATGGTATGAAATTGTTACTTAGTACCCCCCAATTAAAAAAATTACAGCAATCTAGAAAAAAATCACATGTGGGGGGATTCATATTTACCATCCCTGCCATCTTAGCTGCTCTCGGGGCTGTTGGGAGCTTGGCCGGGGGATCAGCTGCCATAGCAAAAACAGTAATAGATGCCAAGAAGAATAGGGCAGAATTAGATGAGCAGAGGCGCCATAACCTGGCCATGGAGAAAAAAGGCAAAGGTGTTAAGAGAGCCATGAATAAGTTTAAAAAAAACAAGAGCCGCTTACAAACCAAGATATTGAAGCTTTGATCAAGCCATTGGGCATCAAACATTTTAGAGGTGTGTACATGTCTGATTCTTTACCAGAGCAACCACTCAACAAAGAGTGTGGCATAGTTAATTTGGATGAGTACAAAAATCAGGGCACTCACTGGATCTGTTATCTTAAATATTTAAACGATGATGCATTTGTGTTTGATTCATTTGGAGGTATTCCACCTGAAAATTTAATAAAATATTTAAAATCACCTAATCTTTATTACAATAATGCCCGTGTTCAAAACTTCAAAGATGTTAATTGCGGACATTTGTGCTTATCTGTTCTTAGATACATGTCTCAAATAAATAAACCATCAATTGAAAATTTTCAAAAAGCCTTGTGGTATCTGAAACATCATGGGGGTATTCCATCTCACCAGCCAAAATTCAATATTGAAACTCAAATTGCATGATGATATAGTGTATCCCAAAACAATAGCTCTCAGAGCATTTTACGGCATGTACCTGATCCCAAATATTACGCACCACAACAACACAATTGCAGTAGGGGATCAAAAAATTGTCATCACTCCAGGGCAGTATAATCTGTCCACTCTAAATGCTCACTTACCCAGAGGTGTGGTGTTAAGTCAAAATTCTGTCACTCACAGAGTAGAGATTGTATCTGCTACAGAAACAGTGCATCTGGGTACTATAGGAGAGCTGCTAGGCTTTGAGAACAACACAAAACTTGAACCGGCCATCAAACACACTGCTATGAATATACCTAAATTCTTAGCCATAGAGACTCTAAATATTCACTGTAATGTGGCCGAGGGTATGATCACCAAATCAAATGGCATAGGCACTCACAAACAAACCGGCATCATTGCAACATTCAAACCTAATTCCGAATTTATGGAGCCAATCATCTACAATCCATCCCCAACATTATATTTTCCTGTGTGCCATAATAGAATAGATTACATTGAGTTGATGGTCACTAATGAAAAAGAAGAATTAGTTGATTTTGCTGGAGCCACAACAACTGCTATCATGGAGATTAACATTTAAATAAAAATACATACAATGGAAAATATTGAGAGTTATGAGCTACAATCATTCCCCCCAAACAGGAGGACATTTGCAAATTTAAATCAACCCAACACGGAGGTTGAGGTTGATCTTGATGTAGGGGACGGCTTTATACACCCCCACAGAGCAGATCTATACATCAAATTTGATGTTGTAAAGCTCGATGGAACAGATTACCCGGCAAATTCAAATATAAGACTTGTAGACAATTTTGTGCCGCATCTGTTCTCTGAAATTGAGATCAGAAAGCATGGCGTTGTTATAAACAGAATAGATTATCCCGGCATTACCTCCACGGCTTTGGCCACTCTAAAATTATCCAAAACCGAGGCTTCTTACTACAAAATAGGTGGATTTGAGGCTGGTGATAAAATATTATCTAAGAACCACACTGTGCTGTTCCCGATGCGCCTGTTGCCAGGATTCTTCTCGGATTACAAAGATATTATGTGGAAGGGTGGTTTAAGAATTACATTTAGAAGAGCTGCCAATGATAATAATGCTTTGATGAGGTACAGCACATTAAACCCTACAGGAGAAGCTCTGCCCAATACCTTACCTGATGAGGGCAAGTGCATTATTCAGACTATGGAGTTAAGAATCCCCGTTGTTGAGTATGAAGCCAGTTACGCTCTTAAATACAAAGCAGATATCCTAAAAAATCCACAGGTTCCTCTGCAATTTTACACATATCAATGCGTACAGAAGGTTGCCACTGGTACCTATTATGAATTTGATGCAACAAATTCATTCTCCAGCATACAATTTGACATGCCCGATTTTGTGGTGGTACTGTTTCAGACTGGGAGACACAATAATCAGGAAAAAAATTCAAGTAGATTTGATAACTGCAACATCAAGAACATATATCTTAAAAATGGCAGAAATGAAGTCTTTCCTAGGGAAAATTATAATTTAGACATGTCCAAGAATGATTTTCTTAAATTATATGAGGCTTTTTCGGCTTTCAAAAGGGTCACTACCGGGAATACAGACCTGTACTACACACCAGATGAATTCAAGGAACGGAGACCCATGTTTGTAATTAACACTTCAAAAAGGAAACAAGTTGTGGTCAATGACAGAACAAACATTAAAATTATCTGTGAATTCCACGAGGCTTTACCCGATGATACCATATGCAGTGTCATTCTCATAGGTGAAAAATCATATATTTATGATGTAAGAAATGAGAGAGTCACGGAGCAGTTCTAGAAGCACGATTCAGGGCTTCCCCCATGGCGCAGTGGTAGCGTCATTGCCTTGTAATCAAGAGGTCCCGGGTTCGATACCCGGTGGAGACACATAGTGGTTCGGATCCCACTTTAAAACTGTAGGGCCAGTCCCGATTAGCCTTACCGTGCACAAAGTGGACTTAAAACAGCAACTCGAACTAGAAACACGATTCAAACACCGAAACCCTTTGGATATAAAACAATACTTTACCGTCAGAAAATATATTACCTACCCATTTTATAGCTTACGAGCAGAAAAGCTTTTACCTACTAACACAGCACATTTGCCATTGCAATTATTCTGTTGCGACAAGATCAAACCTAAATGCAATTCAGTTTGCAATGACAATATCCAGAAGACAATATTAGTATTTTCCTCAATATGATGGATGGTCCCTGAAAGAGTATATAGTATAGATAAGAATTTCTCTTTGAGTTCCATGACAAATAACATGTAATTTCCCCTCGGAAAAGGCACAATAGAGGTAATATTAATAGATATAATCACTCAGGCAAACAGAATGAAAACAATTACTCTTTAATAATAAATAACTCTCTGAAAAGACGCAGTATAGATTATATCTGTTGGCATACAACTCCCGGGCATGCATAATTAATTGTTGGCCGAAACATGGGACTGATTAAAAGATTGGAAAGAGCATGCAATATTTACATGACCTCCATTCTATTGTATTGATTATGCAGTTTTGCCCCCGTATTGTTGAGCTCCCAGATAACAAAACTCTGGTGATTCTTAATAGAGAATAATTTTGCTCTGTTGTATAACATTTTTTACCAAATTTAAGATCTGGGAGCTATCAACAGAGCAAAATCTCACATATGGAATGCCACATCTATCAGGACTCTAACCCAAAGCCCGTTTGTTTACAAAACAACAATATTAACATTTTGCCATCAGATTTTATAAGAACTCAAACCCAAAACCCTCCTGATTACAAGGCAATGCACCACACTCCACTCGGTCTCAGAACCCAATAGATATCAATTCAAGATTCCTGGGATTTTGACAGAAAAACATACTATAAGCTTAATTTCTGGTGTGGCCAAAAATATATCAATTTTTGACAAAAATCTGGCTAATGCAACTTTTTGTAAGTATAGCAAATCTGCTTGAGGAGGGGTTCGTACTTTCTGAAAAATTCCCGAGGGCATTTTTACAAAAATCTTAAATTATAAGAGCTCTACACTTGAGCAAAAAAACTCAAATGGGCATGTTGACCAAGTTTTAAGTATGGCCAAAGCTGCTGGAGAGAGGTTCGTACTTTCTCGTCCTGTCCGTAGCATAAAACCCACTACTCCATGTGTAATATTCATGCTTAGTTACCATGGAAACTCCCATTACAATAAAGTTAACATTCTATTTGTGCATGAATGTAGTCGTCATCGTGGAGTTTTGAAATAACCACTTTGATTGTTGAAACAATGTAATACAAACTATGGCCTCACGTTTTACGATAACATTGTATAAAATTTAAAACTCGCATATCTCCGTTACAATAGGAGATAGAGAAGTGATTTTACACTCAATGTAATCAGGTCGAAGCTCTCTATTGGCCATCTTGAAAAATTTAATCCATGAGTAATATTCATGCTTAGTTACCATGGAAACTCTCATAACAATAAAGTAAACAATCTATTTTAGAATAATTGTAGTCGTTGTCGTGGAGATTTGAAATAACCACTTTGATTGTTGAAACAATTTAATACAACCTATGGCCTCACGTTTTACGATAACATTTTATAAAACTTCATACTCGCATATCTCCGTTACTATAGGAGTTACAGAAGTGATTTTGCACTCAATGTAACCAGGTCGAAGCTCTCTTTTGGCCATAGGGAAATTTTAATCCATGTGTAATATTCATGCTTAGTTACCATGATAACTTTCATAACAATAAAGAAAACAAACTATTTGTGCATGATTTTAGTCGTCGTCGTGGAGATTTGAAATAACCACTTTGATTGTTGAAACAATGTAATACAACCTATGGCCTCACGTTTTACGATAACATTGAATAAATGTTCAAACTCGCATATCTCCGTTATTATAGAAGATACAGAAGTGATTTTACACTTAATGTAATTAGGTAGAAGCTCTCTATTGGCCATCGGGAAATTTTTAATCCACGTGTAATATTCATGCTAAGTTACCATGGAAACTCACATAACAATAAATTTAACAATCTATTAGTGCATGAATGTAGTCGTCGTCGTGGAGATTTGAAATAACAACTTTGATTGTTGAAACAATGTATTACAACCTATGGCCTCACGTTTTACGATAACATTGTATAAAAGTTCTAACTCGCATATCTCCGTTGTTATAGAAGATACAGAAGTGATTTTACACTTAATTTAATCAGGTCGAAGCTCTCTATTGGCCATCGCGAAATTTTTAATCCATGTGTAATATTCATGCTTAGTTACAAAGGAAACTCTCATAACAATAAAGTTAACATTCTATTTGTGCATGAATGTAGTCGTCGTCGTGGAGATTTGAAATAACCACTTTGATTGTTGAAACAATGTAATACAACCTATGGCCTCACGTTTTACGATAACATTGTATAAAAGTTCAAACTCGCATATCTCCGTTAATATTGAAGATAGAGAACTGATTTTACAGTTAATGTAATCAGGTCGAAGCTCTCTATTAGCCATCGGGAAATTTTTAATCCGTGTGTAATATTAATGCTTAGTTACAAAGGAAACTCTCATAACAAAAAAGTAAACAATCTATTTAATCGTGATTGTAGTCGTCGTCGTGGAGATTTGAAATAACCACTTTGATTGTTGAAACAATGTAATACAATCTTTGGCCTCACGTTTTACGATAACACTATATAAAATTTCAAACTCGCATATCTCCGTTACTATAGGAGATACAGAAGTGATTTTGCACTCAATGTAATCAGGTCGAAGCTCTCTATTGGCCATCTGGAAAAATTTAATCCATGTGTAATATTCATGCTAAGTTACCATGGAAACTCTCATAACAATAAAGTAAACAATCTATTTGTGCATGATTGTAGTCGTCGTCGTGGAGATTTGAAATAACCACTTTGATTGTTGAAACAATGTAATACAACCTATGGCCTCTCGTTTTACGATAACATTATATAAAATTTCAAACTCGCATATCTCCCTTACAATAGGAGATACAGAAGTGACTTTACACTCAATGTAATCAGGTCGAATCTCTCTATTGGCCATCGCGAAATTTTTAATCCATGTGTAATATTCATGCTTAGTTACCATGGAAACTCACATAACAATAAAGTTAACAATGTATTTGTGAATGAATGTATTCGTCGTCGTGGAAATTTGAAATAACAACTTTGATTGTTGAAACAATGTAATACAACCTATGGCCTCACGTTTTACGATAACATTGTATAAAAGATCAAACTCGCATATCTCCGTTATTATAGAAGATACAGAAGTGTTTTTACAGTTAATGTAATCAGGTCGAAGCTCTCTATTAGCCATCGGGAAATTTTTAATCCGTGTGTAATATTAATGCTTAGTTACCATTGAAACTCACATAACAATAAAATTAACAATCTATTAGTGCATGAATGTAGTCGTCGTCGTGGAGATTTGAAATAAAAAATTTTTATTTTTAAAAAATGTAATACAACCTATGGCCTCACGTTTTACGATAACACTATATAAAATTTCAAACTCGCATATTTCCGTTACTATAAGAGATACAGAAGTGATTTTACACTCAATGTAATCAGGTCGAAGCTCTCTATTGGCCATCTGGAAATATTTAATCCATGTGTAATATTCATGCTTAGTTACCATGGAAACTCACATAACAATAAAGTTAACATTCTATTTGTGCATGAATGTAGTCGTCGTCGTGGAAATTTGAAATAACCACTTTGATTGTTGAAACAATGTAATACAATCTTTGGCCTCACGTTTTACGATAACACTATATAAAATTTCAAACTCGCATATCTCCGTTACTATAGGAGATACAGAAGTGATTTTACACTTAATGTAACCAGGTCGAAGCTCTCTTTTGGCCATAGTAAAATTTTAATCCATGTGTAATATTCATGATTAGTTACCATGATAACTTTCATAACAATAAAGAAAACAAACTATTTGTGCATGATTTTAGTCGTCGTCGTGGAGATTTGAAATAACAACTTTGATTGATGAAACAATGTATTACAACCTATGGCCTCACGTTTTACGATAACATTGTATAAAAGTTCTAACTCGCATATCTCCGTTGTTATAGAAGATACAGAAGTGATTTTACAGTTAATTTAATCAGGTCGAAGCTCTCGATTGGCCATCGTGAAATTTTAATGCAATAATAATATAATGCTTAGTTACCATTGAAACTCACATAACAATAAAGTTAACAATCTATTTGTGCATGAATGTAGTCGTCATCGTTTAGTTTTGAAATAACAACTTTGATTGTTGAAACAATGTAATACAAACTATGGCCTCACGTTTTACAATAACATTATATAAAATTTCAAACTCGCATATCTCCGTTACAATAGGAGATACAGTAGTGATTTTTAAACTCAATGTAATCAGGTCGAAGCTCTCTATTGGCCATCTTGAAAAATTTAATCCATGTGTAATATTCATGCTTACTTAAGAAGGAAACTCTCATAACAAAAAAGTAAACAATCTATTTAAGCATGATTGTAGTCGTCGTCGTGGAGATTTGAAATAACCACTTTGATTGTTGAAACAATGTAATACAACCTATGGCCTCACGTTTTACGATAACATTATATAAAATTTCAAACTCGCATATCTCCGTTACTATAGGAGATACAGAAGTGATTTTACAATCAATGTAATCAGGTCGAAGCTCTCTATTGGCCATCGGGAAATTTTAATCCATGTGTAATATTCATGCTTAGTTACCATGATAACTTTCATAACAATAAAGAAAACAAACTATTTGTGCATGATTTTAGTCGTCGTCGTGGAGATTTGAAATAACCACTTTGATTGTTGAAACAATGTAATACAATCTTTGGCCTCACGTTTTACGATAACACTATATAAAATTTCAAACTCGCATATCTCCCTTACTATAGGAGATACAGAAGTGATTTTACACTCAATGTAATCAGGTCGAAGCTCTCTATTGGCCATCTGGAAAAATTTAATCCATGTGTAATATTCATGCTAAGTTACGATGGAAACTCTCATAACAATAAAGTAAACAATCTATTTGTGCACGATTGTAGTCGTCGTCGTGGAGATTTGAAATAACCACTTTGATTGTTGAAACAATGTAATACAACCTATGGCCTCTCGTTTTACGATAACATTATATAAAATTTCAAACTCGCATATCTCCGTTATTATAGGAGATACAGAAGTGATTTTACAATCAATGTAATCAGGTCGAAGCTCTCTATTGGCCATCGGGAAATTTTAATCCATGTGTAATAGTCATGCTTAGTTACCATGGAAACTCACATAACAATAAAATTAACAATCTATTTGTGCATGAATGTAGTCGTCGTCGTGGAGATTTGAAATAACAACTTTCATTGTTGAAACAATGTAATACAACCTATGGTCTCAAGTTTTACAATAACATTGTATAAAAGTTCATACTCGCATATCTCCGTTATTATAGAAGATACAGAAATGATTTTACACTTTATGTAATCAGGTCGAATCTCTCTATTTTCTCATACAGAAACATTTAATCAATGTGTAATATTCATGCTTACTTAAGAAGGAAACTCTCATAACAAAAAAGTAAACAATGTATTTAATCATGATTGTAGTCGTCGTCGTGGAGATTTGAAATAACCACTTTGATTGTTGAAACAATGTAATACAACCTATGGCCTCACGTTTTACGATAACATTGTATAAAAGTTCAAACTCGCATATCTCATTTAATATTGAAGATACAGAACTGATTTTACAGTTAATGTAATCAGGTCGAAGCTCTCTATTAGCCATCGGGAAATTTTTAATCCGTGTGTAATATTAATGCTTAGTTACCATTGAAACTCACATAACAATAAAATTAACAATCTATTAGTGCATGAATGTAGTCGTCGTCGTGGAGATTTGAAATAACAACTTTCATTTTTGAAACAATGTAATACAACCTATGGCCTCACGTTTTACGATAACACTATATAAAATTTCAAACTCGCATATCTCCGTTACTATAAGAGATACAGAAGTGATTTTACACTCAATGTAATCAGGTCGAAACTCTCTATTGGCCATCTGGAAATATTTAATCCATGTGTAATATTCATGCTTAGTTACCATGGAAACTCACATAACAATAAAGTTAACATTCTATTTGTTCATGAATGTAGTCGTCGTCGTGGAGATTTGAAATGACAACTTTCATTTTTGAAACAATGTAATACAACCTATGGCCTCACGTTTTACGATAACATTTTATAAAAGTTCAAACTCGCATATCTCCGTTATTATAGAAGATACAGAAGTGATTTTACACTTAATGTAACCAGGTCGAAGCTCTCTTTTGGCCATAGTGAAATTTTAATCCATGTGTAATATTCATGCTTAGTTACCATGATAACTTTCATAACAATAAAGAAAACAAACTATTTGTGCATGATTTTAGTCGTCGTCGTGGAGATTTGAAATAACCACTTTGATTTTTGAAACAATGTAATACAACCTATGGCCTCACGTTTTACGATAACATTGAATAAATGTTCAAACTCGCATATCTCCGTTATTATAGAAGATACAGAAGTGATTTTACAGTTAATGTAATCAGGTCGAAGCTCTCTATTAGCCATCGGGAAATTTTAATGCAATAATAATATAATGCTTAGTTACCATTGAAACTCACATAACAATAAAGTTAACAATCTATTTGTGCATGAATGTAGTCGTCATCGTGGAGTTTTGAAATAACAACTTTGATTGTTGAAACAATGTAATACAAACTATGGCCTCACGTTTTACAATAACATTATATAAAATTTCAAACTCGCATATCTCCGTTACAATAGGAGATACAGAAGTGATTTTACACTCAATGTAATCAGGTCGAAGCTCTCTATTGGCCATCTTGAAAAATTTAATCCATGTGTAATATTCATGCTTAGTTACCATGGAAACTCACATAACAATAAAATTAACAATCTATTTGTGCATGAATGTAGTCGTCGTCGTGGAGATTTGAAATAACAACTTTCATTGTTGAAACAATGTAATACAACCTATGGTCTCAAGTTTTACGATAACATTGTATAAAAGTTCAAACTCGCATATCTCCGTTATTATAGAAGATACAGAAATGATTTTACACTTTATGTAATCAGGTCGAATCTCTCTATTGGCTCATACAGAAACATTTAATCAATGTGTAATATTCATGCTTACTTAAGAAGGAAACTCTCATAACAAAAAAGTAAACAATCTATTTAAGCATGATTGTAGTCGTCGTCGTGGAGATTTGAAATAACCACTTTGATTGTTGAAACAATGTAATACAACCTATGGCCTCACGTTTTACGATAACATTATATAAAATTTCAAACTCGCATATCTCCGTTACTATAGGAGATACAGAAGTGATTTTACAATCAATGTAATCAGGTCGAAGCTCTCTATTGGCCATCGGGAAATTTTAATCCATGTGTAATATTCATGCTTAGTTACCATGGAAACTCACATAACAATAAAGTTAACATTCTATTTGTGCATGAATGTAGTCGTCGTCGTGGAGATTTGAAATAACCACTTTGATTGTTGAAACAATGTAATACAACCTATGGCCTCACGTTTTACGATAACGTTGTATAAAAGTTCAAACTCGCATATCTCCGTTAATATTGAAGATACAGAACTGATTTTACAGTTAATGTAATCAGGTCGAAGCTCTCTATTAGACATCGGGAAATTTTTAATCCGTGTGTAATATTAATGCTTAGTTACCAAGGAAACTCTCATAACAAAAAAGTAAACAATCTATTTAAGCGTGATTGTAGTCGTCGTCGTGGAGATTTGAAATAACCACTTTGATTGTTGAAACAATGTAATACAATTTTTGGCCTCACGTTTTACGATAACACTATATAAAATTTCAAACTCGCATATCTCCGTTACTATAGGAGATACAGAAGTGATTTTACACTCAATGTAATCAGGTCGAAGCTCTCTATTGGCCATCTGGAAAAATTTAATCCATGTGTAATATTCATGCTAAGTTACCATGGAAACTCTCATAACAATAAAGTAAACAATCTATTTGTGCACGATTGTAGTCGTCGTCGTGGAGATTTGAAATAACCACTTTGATTGTTGAAACAATGTAATACAACCTATGGACTCTCGTTTTACGATAACATTATATAAAATTTCAAACTCGCATATCTCCGTTATTATAGGAGATAGATAAGTGATTTTACAATCAATGTAATCAGGTCGAAGCTCTCTATTGGCCATCGGGAAATTTTAATCCATGTGTAATAGTCATGCTTAGTTACCATGGAAACTCACATAACAATAAATTTAACAATCTATTTGTGCATGAATGTAGTCGTCGTCGTGGAGATTTGAAATAACAACTTTCATTGTTGAAACAATGTAATACAACCTATGGTCTCAAGTTTTACGATAACATTGTATAAAAGTTCAAACTCGCATATCTCCGTTATTATAGAAGATACAGAAATGATTTTACACTTTATGTAATCAGGTCGAATCTCTCTATTGGCTCATACAGAAACATTTAATCAATGTGTAATATTCATGCTTACTTAAGAAGGAAACTCTCATAACAAAAAAGTAAACAATGTATTTAAGCATGATTGTAGTCGTCGTCGTGGAGATTTGAAATAACCACTTTGATTGTTGAAACAATGTAATACAACCTATGGCCTCACGTTTTACGATAACATTGTATAAAAGTTCAAACTCGCATATCTCATTTAATATTGAAGATACAGAACTGATTTTACAGTTAATGTAATCAGGTCGAAGCTCTCTATTAGCCATCGGGAAATTTTTAATCCGTGTGTAATATTAATGCTTAGTTACCATTGAAACTCACATAACAATAAAATTAACAATCTATTAGTGCATGAATGTAGTCGTCGTCGTGGAGATTTGAAATAACAACTTTCATTTTTGAAACAATGTAATACAACCTATGGCCTCACGTTTTACGATAACACTATATAAAATTTCAAACTCGCATATCTCCGTTACTATAAGAGATACAGAAGTGATTTTACACTCAATGTAATCAGGTCGAAACTCTCTATTGGCCATCTGGAAATATTTAATCCATGTGTAATATTCATGCTTAGTTACCATGGAAACTCACATAACAATAAAGTTAACATTCTATTTGTTCATGAATGTAGTCGTCGTCGTGGAGATTTGAAATGACAACTTTCATTTTTGAAACAATGTAATACAACCTATGGCCTCACGTTTTACGATAACATTTTATAAAAGTTCAAACTCGCATATCTCCGTTATTATAGAAGATACAGAAGTGATTTTACACTTAATGTAACCAGGTCGAAGCTCTCTTTTGGCCATAGTGAAATTTTAATCCATGTGTAATATTCATGCTTAGTTACCATGATAACTTTCATAACAATAAAGAAAACAAACTATTTGTGCATGATTTTAGTCGTCGTCGTGGAGATTTGAAATAACCACTTTGATTTTTGAAACAATGTAATACAACCTATGGCCTCACGTTTTACGATAACATTGAATAAATGTTCAAACTCGCATATCTCCGTTATTATAGAAGATACAGAAGTGATTTTACAGTTAATGTAATCAGGTCGAAGCTCTCTATTAGCCATCGGGAAATTTTAATGCAATAATAATATAATGCTTAGTTACCATTGAAACTCACATAACAATAAAGTTAACAATCTATTTGTGCATGAATGTAGTCGTCATCGTGGAGTTTTGAAATAACAACTTTGATTGTTGAAACAATGTAATACAAACTATGGCCTCACGTTTTACAATAACATTATATAAAATTTCAAACTCGCATATCTCCGTTACAATAGGAGATACAGAAGTGATTTTACACTCAATGTAATCAGGTCGAAGCTCTCTATTGGCCATCTTGAAAAATTTAATCCATGTGTAATATTCATGCTTAGTTACCATGGAAACTCACATAACAATAAAATTAACAATCTATTTGTGCATGAATGTAGTCGTCGTCGTGGAGATTTGAAATAACAACTTTCATTGTTGAAACAATGTAATACAACCTATGGTCTCAAGTTTTACGATAACATTGTATAAAAGTTCAAACTCGCATATCTCCGTTATTATAGAAGATACAGAAATGATTTTACACTTTATGTAATCAGGTCGAATCTCTCTATTGGCTCATACAGAAACATTTAATCAATGTGTAATATTCATGCTTACTTAAGAAGGAAACTCTCATAACAAAAAAGTAAACAATCTATTTAAGCATGATTGTAGTCGTCGTCGTGGAGATTTGAAATAACCACTTTGATTGTTGAAACAATGTAATACAACCTATGGCCTCACGTTTTACGATAACATTATATAAAATTTCAAACTCGCATATCTCCGTTACTATAGGAGATACAGAAGTGATTTTACAATCAATGTAATCAGGTCGAAGCTCTCTATTGGCCATCGGGAAATTTTAATCCATGTGTAATATTCATGCTTAGTTACCATGGAAACTCACATAACAATAAAGTTAACATTCTATTTGTGCATGAATGTAGTCGTCGTCGTGGAGATTTGAAATAACCACTTTGATTGTTGAAACAATGTAATACAACCTATGGCCTCACGTTTTACGATAACGTTGTATAAAAGTTCAAACTCGCATATCTCCGTTAATATTGAAGATACAGAACTGATTTTACAGTTAATGTAATCAGGTCGAAGCTCTCTATTAGACATCGGGAAATTTTTAATCCGTGTGTAATATTAATGCTTAGTTACCAAGGAAACTCTCATAACAAAAAAGTAAACAATCTATTTAAGCGTGATTGTAGTCGTCGTCGTGGAGATTTGAAATAACCACTTTGATTGTTGAAACAATGTAATACAATTTTTGGCCTCACGTTTTACGATAACACTATATAAAATTTCAAACTCGCATATCTCCGTTACTATAGGAGATACAGAAGTGATTTTACACTCAATGTAATCAGGTCGAAGCTCTCTATTGGCCATCTGGAAAAATTTAATCCATGTGTAATATTCATGCTAAGTTACCATGGAAACTCTCATAACAATAAAGTAAACAATCTATTTGTGCACGATTGTAGTCGTCGTCGTGGAGATTTGAAATAACCACTTTGATTGTTGAAACAATGTAATACAACCTATGGACTCTCGTTTTACGATAACATTATATAAAATTTCAAACTCGCATATCTCCGTTATTATAGGAGATAGATAAGTGATTTTACAATCAATGTAATCAGGTCGAAGCTCTCTATTGGCCATCGGGAAATTTTAATCCATGTGTAATAGTCATGCTTAGTTACCATGGAAACTCACATAACAATAAATTTAACAATCTATTTGTGCATGAATGTAGTCGTCGTCGTGGAGATTTGAAATAACAACTTTCATTGTTGAAACAATGTAATACAACCTATGGTCTCAAGTTTTACGATAACATTGTATAAAAGTTCAAACTCGCATATCTCCGTTATTATAGAAGATACAGAAATGATTTTACACTTTATGTAATCAGGTCGAATCTCTCTATTGGCTCATACAGAAACATTTAATCAATGTGTAATATTCATGCTTACTTAAGAAGGAAACTCTCATAACAAAAAAGTAAACAATGTATTTAAGCATGATTGTAGTCGTCGTCGTGGAGATTTGAAATAACCACTTTGATTGTTGAAACAATGTAATACAACCTATGGCCTCACGTTTTACGATAACATTATATAAAATTTCAAACTCGCATATCTCCGTTACTATAGGAGATACAGAAGTGATTTTACAATCAATGTAATCAGGTCGAAGCTCTCTATTGGCCATCGGGAAATTTTAATCCATGTGTAATTGTCATGCTTAGTTACCATGGAAACTCACATAACAATAAAGTTAACATTCTATTTGTGCATGAATGTAGTCGTCGTCGTGGAGATTTGAAATAACAACTTTGATTGTTGAAACAATGTAATACAACCTATGGCCTCACGTTTTACGATAACATTGTATAAAAGTTCAAACTCGCATATCTCCGTTAATATTGAAGATACAGAACTGATTTTACAGTTAATGTAATCAGGTCGAAGCTCTCTATTAGCCATCGGGAAATTTTTAATCCGTGTGTAATATTAATGCTTAGTTACCATTGAAACTCACATAACAATAAAATTAACAATCTATTAGTGCATGAATGTAGTCGTCGTCGTGGATATTTGAAATAACAACTTTCATTTTTGAAACAATGTAATACAACCTATGGCCTCACGTTTTACGATAACACTATATAAAATTTCAAACTCGCATATCTCCGTTACTATAAGAGATACAGAAGTGATTTTACACTCAATGTAATCAGGTCGAAGCTCTCTATTGGCCATCTGGAAATATTTAATCCATGTGTAATATTCATGCTTAGTTACCATGGAAACTCACATAACAATAAAGTTAACATTCTATTTGTGCATGAATGTAGTCGTCGTCGTGGAAATTTGAAATAACCACTTTGATTGTTGAAACAATGTAATACAATCTTTGGCCTCACGTTTTACGATAACACTATATAAAATTTCAAACTCGCATATCTCAGTTACTATAGGAGATACAGAAGTGATTTTACACTCAATGTAATCAGATCGAAGCTCTCTATTGGCCATCTGGAAATATTTAATCCATGTGTAATATTCATGCTTAGTTACCATGGAAACTCACATAACAATAAAATTAACAATCTATTAGTGCATGAATGTAGTCGTCGTCGTGGAGATTTGAAATAACAACTTTCATTTTTGAAACAATGTAATACAACCTATGGCCTCACGTTTTACGATAACACTATATAAAATTTCAAACTCGCATATCTCCGTTACTATAAGAGATACAGAAGTGATTTTACACTCAATGTAATCAGGTCGAAGCTCTCTATTGGCCATCTGGAAATATTTAATCCATGTGTAATATTCATGCTTAGTTACCATGGAAACTCACATAACAATAAAGTTAACATTCTATTTGTGCATGAATGTAGTCGTCGTCGTGGAGATTTGAAATGACAACTTTCATTTTTGAAACAATGTAATACAACCTATGGCCTCACGTTTTACCATAACATTTTATAAAAGTTCAAACTCGCATATCTCCGTTGTTATAGAAGATACAGAAGTGATTTTACACTTAATGTAACCAGGTCGAAGCTCTCTTTTGGCCATAGTAAAATTTTAATCCATGTGTAATATTCATGATTAGTTACCATGATAACTTTCATAACAATAAAGAAAACAAACTATTTGTGCATGATTTTAGTCGTCGTCGTGGAGATTTGAAATAACCACTTTGATTGTTGAAACAATGTAATACAACCTATGGCCTCACGTTTTACGATAACATTGAATAAATGTTCAAACTCGCATATCTCCGTTATTATAGAAGATACAGAAGTGATTTTACACTTAATGTAATTAGGTAGAAGCTCTCTATTGGCCATCGGGAAATTTTTAATCCACGTGTAATATTCATGCTAAGTTACCATGGAAACTCACATAACAATAAATTTAACAATCTATTAGTCCATGAATGTAGTCGTCGTCGTGGAGATTTGAAATAACAACTTAGATTGATGAAACAATGTATTACAACCTATGGCCTCACGTTTTACGATAACATTGTATAAAAGTTCTAACTCGCATATCTCCGTTGTTATAGAAGATACAGAAGTGATTTTACACTTAATTTAATCAGGTCGAAGCTCTCGATTGGCCATCGTGAAATTTTAATGCAATAATAATATAATGCTTAGTTACCATTGAAACTCACATAACAATAAAGTTAACAATCTATTTGTGCATGAATGTAGTCGTCATCGTAGAGTTTTGAAATAACAACTTTGATTGTTGAAACAATGTAATACAAACTATGGCCTCACGTTTTACAATAACATTATATAAAATTTCAAACTCGCATATCTCCGTTACAATAGGAGATACAGAAATGATTTTACACTCAATGTAATCAGGTCGAAGCTCTCTATTGGCCATCTTGAAAAATTTAATCCATGTGTAATATTCATGCTTAGTTACCATGGAAACTCACATAACAGTAAAATTAACAATCTATTTGTGCATGAATGTAGTCGTCGTCGTGGAGATTTGAAATAACAACTTTCATTGTTGAAACAATGTATTACAACCTATGGTCTCAAGTTTTACGATACCATTGTATAAAAGTTCAAACTCGCATATCTCCGTTACTATAGGAGATACAGAAGTAATTTTACACTCAATTTAATCAGGTCGAAGCTCTCTATTGGCCATCTGGAAATATTTAATCCATGTGTAATATTCATGCTTAGTTACCATGGAAACTCACATAACAATAAAGTTAACATTCTATTTGTGCATGAATGTAGTCGTCGTCGTGGAGATTTGAAATGACAACTTTCATTTTTGAAACAATGTAATACAACCTATGGCCTCACGTTTTACGATAACATTTTATAAAAGTTCAAACTCGCATATCTCCGTTGTTATAGAAGATACAGAAGTGATTTTACACTTAATTTAATCAGGTCGAAGCTCTCGATTGGCCATCGTGAAATTTTAATGCAATAATAATATAATGCTTAGTTACCATTGAAACTCACATAACAATAAAGTTAACAATCTATTTGTGCATGAATGTAGTCGTCATCGTGGAGTTTTGAAATAACAACTTTGATTGTTGAAACAATGTAATACAAACTATGGCCTCACGTTTTACAATAACATTATATAAAATTTCAAACTCGCATATCTCCGTTACAATAGGAGATACAGAAATGATTTTACACTCAATGTAATCAGGTCGAAGCTCTCTATTGGCCATCTTGAAAAATTTAATCCATGTGTAATATTCATGCTTAGTTACCATGGAAACTCACATAACAGTAAAATTAACAATCTATTTGTGCATGAATGTAGTCGTCGTCGTGGAGATTTGAAATAACAACTTTCATTGTTGAAACAATGTATTACAACCTATGGTCTCAAGTTTTACGATACCATTGTATAAAAGTTCAAACTCGCATATCTCCGTTACTATAGGAGATACAGAAGTAATTTTACACTCAATTTAATCAGGTCGAAGCTCTCTATTGGCCATCTGGAAATATTTAATCCATGTGTAATATTCATGCTTAGTTACCATGGAAACTCACATAACAATAAAGTTAACATTCTATTTGTGCATGAATGTAGTCGTCGTCGTGGAGATTTGAAATGACAACTTTCATTTTTGAAACAATGTAATACAACCTATGGCCTCACGTTTTACGATAACATTTTATAAAAGTTCAAACTCGCATATCTCCGTTGTTATAGAAGATACAGAAGTGATTTTACACTTAATGTAACCAGGTCGAAGCTCTCTTTTGGCCATAGTAAAATTTTAATCCATGTGTAATATTCATGATTAGTTACCATGATAACTTTCATAACAATAAAGAAAACAAACTATTTGTGCATGATTTTAGTCGTCGTCGTGGAGATTTGAAATAACCACTTTGATTGTTGAAACAATGTAATACAACCTATGGCCTCACGTTTTACGATAACATTGAATAAATGTTCAAACTCGCATATCTCCGTTATTATAGAAGATACAGAAGTGATTTTACACTTAATGTAATTAGGTAGAAGCTCTCTATTGGCCATCGGGAAATTTTTAATCCACGTGTAATATTCATGCTAAGTTACCATGGAAACTCACATAACAATAAATTTAACAATCTATTAGTCCATGAATGTAGTCGTCGTCGTGGAGATTTGAAATAACAACTTAGATTGATGAAACAATGTATTACAACCTATGGCCTCACGTTTTACGATAACATTGTATAAAAGTTCTAACTCGCATATCTCCGTTGTTATAGAAGATACAGAAGTGATTTTACACTTAATTTAATCAGGTCGAAGCTCTCGATTGGCCATCGTGAAATTTTAATGCAATAATAATATAATGCTTAGTTACCATTGAAACTCACATAACAATAAAGTTAACAATCTATTTGTGCATGAATGTAGTCGTCATCGTGGAGTTTTGAAATAACAACTTTGATTGTTGAAACAATGTAATACAAACTATGGCCTCACGTTTTACAATAACATTATATAAAATTTCAAACTCGCATATCTCCGTTACAATAGGAGATACAGAAATGATTTTACACTCAATGTAATCAGGTCGAAGCTCTCTTTTGGCCATCTTGAAAAATTTAATCCATGTGTAATATTCATGCTTTGTTACCATGGAAACTCACATAACAATAAAATTAACAATCTATTTGTGCATGAATGTAGTCGTCGTCGTGGAGATTTGAAATAACAACTTTGATTGTTGAAACAATGTAATACAACCTATGGCCTCACGTTTTACGATAACATTGTATAAAAGTTCAAACTCGCATATCTCCGTTAATATTGAAGATACAGAACTGATTTTACAGTTAATGTAATCAGGTCGAAGCTCTCTATTAGCCATCGGGAAATTTTTAATCCGTGTGTAATATTAATGCTTAGTTACCATTGAAACTCACATAACAATAAAATTAACAATCTATTAGTGCATGAATGTAGTCGTCGTCGTGGAGATTTGAAATAACAACTTTCATTTTTGAAACAATGTAATACAACCTATGGCCTCACGTTTTACGATAACACTATATAAAATTTCAAACTCGCATATCTCCGTTACTATAAGAGATACAGAAGTGATTTTACACTCAATGTAATCAGGTCGAAGCTCTCTATTGGCCATCTGGAAATATTTAATCCATGTGTAATATTCATGCTTAGTTACCATGGAAACTCACATAACAATAAAGTTAACATTCTATTTGTGCATGAATGTAGTCGTCGTCGTGGAGATTTGAAATGACAACTTTCATTTTTGAAACAATGTAATACAACCTATGGCCTCACGTTTTACGATAACATTTTATAAAAGTTCAAACTCGCATATCTCCGTTATTATAGAAGATACAGAAGTGATTTTACACTTAATGTAACCAGGTCGAAGCTCTCTTTTGGCCATAGTAAAATTTTAATCCATGTGTAATATTCATGATTAGTTACCATGATAACTTTCATAACAATAAAGAAAACAATCTATTAGTGCATGAATGTAGTCGTCGTCGTGGAGATTTGAAATAACAACTTTGATTGTTGAAACAATGTATTACAACCTATGGCCTCACGTTTTACGATAACATTGTATAAAAGTTCTAACTCGCATATCTCCGTTGTTATAGAAGATACAGAAGTGATTTTACACTTAATTTAATCAGGTCGAAGCTCTCGATTGGCCATCGTGAAATTTTAATGCAATAATAATATAATGCTTAGTTACCATTGAAACTCACATAACAATAAAGTTAACAATCTATGTGTGCATGAATGTAGTCGTCATCGTGGAGTTTTGAAATAACCACTTTGATTGTTGAAACAATGTAATACAAACTATGGCCTCACGTTTTACGATAACATTGAATAAATGTTCAAACTCGCATATCTCCGTTATTATAGAAGATACAGAAATGATTTTACACTTTATGTAATCAGGTCGAATCTCTCTATTGGCTCATACAGAAACATTTAATCAATGTGTAATATTCATGCTTACTTAACAAGGAAACTCTCATAACAAAAAAGTAAACATTCTATTTAAGCATGATTGTAGTCGTCGTCGTGGAGATTTGAAATAACCACTTTGATTGTTGAAACAATGTAATACAACCTATGGCCTCACGTTTTACGATAACATTATATAAAATTTCAAACTCGCATATCTCCGTTACTATAGGAGATACAGAAGTGATTTTACACTCAATGTAATCAGGTCGAAGCTCTCTATTGGCCATCTGGAAATATTTAATCCATGTGTAATATTCATGCTTAGTTACCATGGAAACTCACATAACAATAAAGTTAACATTCTATTTGTGCATGAATGTAGTCGTCGTCGTGGAAATTTGAAATAACCACTTTGATTGTTGAAACAATGTAATACAATCTTTGGCCTCACGTTTTACGATAACACTATATAAAATTTCAAACTCGCATATCTCCGTTACTATAGGAGATACAGAAGTAATTTTACACTCAATTTAATCAGGTCGAAGCTCTCTATTGGCCATCGCGAAATTTTTCATCCATGTGTAATGTGTAATATTCATGCTTAGTTACCATGGAAACTCCCATTACAATAAAGTTAACAATCTATTAGTGCATGAATGTAGTCGTCGTCGTGGAGATTTGAAATGACAACTTTCATTTTTGAAACAATGTAATACAACCTATGGTTTCACGTTTTACGATAACATTGTATAAAAGTTCTAACTCGCATATCTCCGTTGTTATAGAAGATACAGAAGTGATTTTACACTTAATGTAATTAGGTAGAAGCTCTCTATTGGCCATCGGGAAATTTTTAATCCACGTGTAATATTCATGCTAAGTTACCATGGAAACTCACATAACAATAAATTTAACAATCTATTAGTGCATGAATGTAGTCGTCGTCGTGGAGATTTGAAATAACAACTTTCATTGTTGAAACAATGTAATACAACCTATGGTCTCAAGTTTTACGATAACATTGTATAAAAGTTCAAACTCGCATATCTCCGTTATTATAGAAGATACAGAAATGATTTTACACTTTATGTAATCAGGTCGAATCTCTCTATTGGCTCATACAGAAACATTTAATCAATGTGTAATATTCATGCTTACTTAAGAAGGAAACTCTCATAACAAAAAAGTAAACAATGTATTTAAGCATGATTGTAGTCGTCGTCGTGGAGATTTGAAATAACCACTTTGATTGTTGAAACAATGTAATACAACCTATGGCCTCACGTTTTACGATAACATTATATAAAATTTCAAACTCGCATATCTCCGTTACTATAGGAGATACAGAAGTGATTTTACAATCAATGTAATCAGGTCGAAGCTCTCTATTGGCCATCGGGAAATTTTAATCCATGTGTAATTGTCATGCTTAGTTACCATGGAAACTCACATAACAATAAAGTTAACATTCTATTTGTGCATGAATGTAGTCGTCGTCGTGGAGATTTGAAATAACAACTTTGATTGTTGAAACAATGTAATACAACCTATGGCCTCACGTTTTACGATAACATTGTATAAAAGTTCAAACTCGCATATCTCCGTTAATATTGAAGATACAGAACTGATTTTACAGTTAATGTAATCAGGTCGAAGCTCTCTATTAGCCATCGGGAAATTTTTAATCCGTGTGTAATATTAATGCTTAGTTACCATTGAAACTCACATAACAATAAAATTAACAATCTATAAGTGCATGAATGTAGTCGTCGTCGTGGATATTTGAAATAACAACTTTCATTTTTGAAACAATGTAATACAACCTATGGCCTCACGTTTTACGATAACACTATATAAAATTTCAAACTCGCATATCTCCGTTACTATAAGAGATACAGAAGTGATTTTACACTCAATGTAATCAGGTCGAAGCTCTCTATTGGCCATCTGGAAATATTTAATCCATGTGTAATATTCATGCTTAGTTACCATGGAAACTCACATAACAATAAAGTTAACATTCTATTTGTGCATGAATGTAGTCGTCGTCGTGGAAATTTGAAATAACCACTTTGATTGTTGAAACAATGTAATACAATCTTTGGCCTCACGTTTTACGATAACACTATATAAAATTTCAAACTCGCATATCTCAGATACTATAGGAGATACAGAAGTGATTTTACACTCAATGTAATCAGATCGAAGCTCTCTATTGGCCATCTGGAAATATTTAATCCATGTGTAATATTCATGCTTAGTTACCATGGAAACTCACATAACAATAAAATTAACAATCTATTAGTGCATGAATGTAGTCGTCGTCGTGGAGATTTGAAATAACAACTTTCATTTTTGAAACAATGTAATACAACCTATGGCCTCACGTTTTACGATAACACTATATAAAATTTCAAACTCGCATATCTCCGTTACTATAAGAGATACAGAAGTGATTTTACACTCAATGTAATCAGGTCGAAGCTCTCTATTGGCCATCTGGAAATATTTAATCCATGTGTAATATTCATGCTTAGTTACCATGGAAACTCACATAACAATAAAGTTAACATTCTATTTGTGCATGAATGTAGTCGTCGTCGTGGAGATTTGAAATGACAACTTTCATTTTTGAAACAATGTAATACAACCTATGGCCTCACGTTTTACGATAACATTTTATAAAAGTTCAAACTCGCATATCTCCGTTGTTATAGAAGATACAGAAGTGATTTTACACTTAATGTAACCAGGTCGAAGCTCTCTTTTGGCCATAGTAAAATTTTAATCCATGTGTAATATTCATGATTAGTTACCATGATAACTTTCATAACAATAAAGAAAACAAACTATTTGTGCATGATTTTAGTCGTCGTCGTGGAGATTTGAAATAACCACTTTGATTGTTGAAACAATGTAATACAACCTATGGCCTCACGTTTTACGATAACATTGAATAAATGTTCAAACTCGCATATCTCCGTTATTATAGAAGATACAGAAGTGATTTTACACTTAATGTAATTAGGTAGAAGCTCTCTATTGGCCATCGGGAAATTTTTAATCCACGTGTAATATTCATGCTAAGTTACCATGGAAACTCACATAACAATAAATTTAACAATCTATTAGTCCATGAATGTAGTCGTCGTCGTGGAGATTTGAAATAACAACTTAGATTGATGAAACAATGTATTACAACCTATGGCCTCACGTTTTACGATAACATTGTATAAAAGTTCTAACTCGCATATCTCCGTTGTTATAGAAGATACAGAAGTGATTTTACACTTAATTTAATCAGGTCGAAGCTCTCGATTGGCCATCGTGAAATTTTAATGCAAAAATAATATAATGCTTAGTTACCATTGAAACTCACATAACAATAAAGTTAACAATCTATTTGTGCATGAATGTAGTCGTCATCGTGGAGTTTTGAAATAACAACTTTGATTGTTGAAACAATGTAATACAAACTATGGCCTCACGTTTTACAATAACATTATATAAAATTTCAAACTCGCATATCTCCGTTACAATAGGAGATACAGAAATGATTTTACACTCAATGTAATCAGGTCGAAGCTCTCTATTGGCCATCTTGAAAAATTTAATCCATGTGTAATATTCATGCTTAGTTACCATGGAAACTCACATAACAATAAAATTAACAATCTATTTGTGCATGAATGTAGTCGTCGTCGTGGAGATTTGAAATAACAACTTTCATTGTTGAAACAATGTATTACAACCTATGGTCTCAAGTTTTACGATACCATTGTATAAAAGTTCAAACTCGCATATCTCCGTTATTATAGAAGATACAGAAATGATTTTACACTTTATGTAATCAGGTCGAATCTCTCAATTGGCTCATACAGAAACATTTAATCAATGTGTAATATTCATGCTTACTTAACAAGGAAACTCTCATAACAAAAAAGTAAACAATCTATTTAAGCATGATTGTAGTCGTCGTCGTGGAGATTTGAAATAACCACTTTGATTGTTGAAACAATGTAATACAACCTATGGCCTCACGTTTTAAGATAACATTATATAAAATTTCAAACTCGCATATCTCCGTTACTATAGGAGATACAGAAGTGATTTTACACTCAATGTAATCAGGTCGAAGCTCTCTATTGGCCATCTGGAAATATTTAATCCATGTGTAATATTCATGCTTAGTTACCATGGAAACTCACATAACAATAAAGTTAACATTCTATTTGTGCATGAATGTAGTCGTCGTCGCGGAAATTTGAAATAACCACTTTGATTGTTGAAACAATGTAATACAATCTTTGGCCTCACGTTTTACGATAACACTATATAAAATTTCAAACTCGCATATCTCCGTTACTATAGGAGATACAGAAGTAATTTTACACTCAATTTAATCAGGTCGAAGCTCTCTATTGGCCATCGCGAAATTTTTCATCCATGTGTAATATTCATGCTTAGTTACCATGGAAACTCACATAACAATAAAATTAACAATCTATTTGTGCATGAATGTAGTCGTCGTCGTGGAGATTTGAAATGACAACTTTCATTTTTGAAACAATGTAATACAACCTATGGCCTCACGTTTTACGATAACATTTTATAAAAGTTCAAACTCGCATATCTCCGTTATTATAGAAGATACAGAAGTGATTTTACACTTAATGTAATCAGGTCGAAGCCCTCTATTGGCCATCGGGAAATTTTAATCCATGTGTAATATTCATGCTTAGTACCATGGAAACTCCCATTACAATAAAGTTAACAATCTATTAGTGCATGAATGTAGTCGTCGTCTTGGAGATTTGAAATGACAACTTTCATTTTTGAAACAATGTAATACAACCTATGGTTTCACGTTTTACGACAACATTGTATAAAAGTTCTAACTCGCATATCTCCGTTGTTATAGAAGATACAGAAGTGATTTTACAGTTAATGTAATCAGGTCGAAGCTCTCTATTAGCCATCGGGAAATTTTAATGCAATAATAATATAATGCTTAGTTACCATTGAAACTCACATAACAATAAAGTTAACAATCTATTTGTGCATGAATGTAGTCGTCATCGTGGAGTTTTGAAATAACAACTTTGATTGTTGAAACAATGTAATACAAACTATGGCCTCACGTTTTACAATAACATTATATAAAATTTCAAACTCGCATATCTCCGTTACAATAGGAGATACAGAAGTGATTTTACACTCAATGTAATCAGGTCGAAGCTCTCTATTGGCCATCTTGAAAAATTTAATCCATGTGTAATATTCATGCTTAGTTACCATGGAAACTCACATAACAATAAAATTAACAATCTATTTGTGCATGAATGTAGTCGTCGTCGTGGAGATTTGAAATAACAACTTTCATTGTTGAAACAATGTAATACAACCTATGGTCTCAAGTTTTACGATAACATTGTATAAAAGTTCAAACTCGCATATCTCCGTTATTATAGAAGATACAGAAATGATTTTACACTTTATGTAATCAGGTCGAATCTCTCTATTGGCTCATACAGAAACATTTAATCAATGTGTAATATTCATGCTTACTTAAGAAGGAAACTCTCATAACAAAAAAGTAAACAATCTATTTAAGCATGATTGTAGTCGTCGTCGTGGAGATTTGAAATAACCACTTTGATTGTTGAAACAATGTAATACAACCTATGGCCTCACGTTTTACGATAACATTATATAAAATTTCAAACTCGCATATCTCCGTTACTATAGGAGATACAGAAGTGATTTTACAATCAATGTAATCAGGTCGAAGCTCTCTATTGGCCATCGGGAAATTTTAATCCATGTGTAATATTCATGCTTAGTTACCATGGAAACTCACATAACAATAAAGTTAACATTCTATTTGTGCATGAATGTAGTCGTCGTCGTGGAGATTTGAAATAACCACTTTGATTTTTGAAACAATGTAATACAACCTATGGCCTCACGTTTTACGATAACATTGTATAAAAGTTCAAACTCGCATATCTCCGTTAATATTGAAGATACAGAACTGATTTTACAGTTAATGTAATCAGGTCGAAGCTCTCTATTAGCCATCGGGAAATTTTTAATCCGTGTGTAATATTAATGCTTAGTTACCAAGGAAACTCTCATAACAAAAAAGTAAACAATCTATTTAAGCGTGATTGTAGTCGTCGTCGTGGAGATTTGAAATAACCACTTTGATTGTTGAAACAATGTAATACAATCTTTGGCCTCACGTTTTACGATAAAACTATATAAAATTTCAAACTCGCATATCTCCGTTATTATAGGAGATACAGAAGTGATTTTACAATCAATGTAATCAGGTCGAAGCTCTCTATTGGCCATCGGGAAATTTTAATCCATGTGTAATAGTCATGCTTAGTTACCATGGAAACTCACATAACAATAAAATTAACAATCTATTTGTGCATGAATGTAGTCGTCGTCGTGGAGATTTGAAATAACAACTTTCATTGTTGAAACAATGTAATACAACCTATGGTCTCAAGTTTTACGATAACATTGTATAAAAGTTCAAACTCGCATATCTCCGTTGTTATAGAAGATACAGAAGTGATTTTACACTTAATTTAATCAGGTCGAAGCTCTCGATTGGCCATCGTGAAATTTTAATGCAATAATAATATAATGCTTAGTTACCATTGAAACTCACATAACAATAAAGTTAACAATCTATGTGTGCATGAATGTAGTCGTCATCGTGGAGTTTTGAAATAACAACTTTGATTGTTGAAACAATGTAATACAAACTATGGCCTCACGTTTTACAATAACATTATATAAAATTTCAAACTCGCATATCTCCGTTACAATAGGAGATACAGAAATGATTTTACACTCAATGTAATCAGGTCGAAGCTCTCTGTTGGCCATCTTGAAAAATTTAATCCATGTGTAATATTCATGCTTAGTTACCATGGAAACTCACATAACAATAAAATTAACAATCTATTTGTGCATGAATGTAGTCGTCGTCGTGGAGATTTGAAATAACAACTTTCATTGTTGAAACAATGTAATACAACCTATGGTCTCAAGTTTTACGATAACATTGTATAAATGTTCAAACTCGCATATCTCCGTTATTATAGAAGATACAGAAGTGATTTTACACTTTATGTAATCAGGTCGAATCTCTCTATTGGCTCATACAGAAACATTTAATCAATGTGTAATATTCATGCTTACTTAACAAGGAAACTCTCATAACAAAAAAGTAAACAATCTATTTAAGCATGATTGTAGTCGTCGTCGTGGAGATTTGAAATAACCACTTTGATTGTTGAAACAATGTAATACAACCTATGGCCTCACGTTTTACGATAACATTATATAAAATTTCAAACTCGCATATCTCCGTTACTATAGGAGATACAGAAGTGATTTTACACTCAATGTAATCAGGTCGAAGCTCTCTATTGGCCATCTGGAAATATTTAATCCATGTGTAATATTCAAGCTTAGTTACCATGGAAACTCACATAACAATAAAGTTAACATTCTATTTGTGCATGAATGTAGTCGTCGTCGTGGAAATTTGAAATAACCACTTTGATTGTTGAAACAATGTAATACAATCTTTGGCCTCACGTTTTACGATAACACTATATAAAATTTCAAACTCGCATATCTCCGTTACTATAGGAGATACAGAAGTAATTTTACACTCAATTTAATCAGGTCGAAGCTCTCTATTGGCCATCGCGAAATTTTTCATCCATGTGTAATGTGTAATATTCATGCTTAGTTACCATGGAAACTCACATAACAATAAAATTAACAATCTATTTGTGCATGAATGTTGTCGTCGTCGTGGAGATTTGAAATGACAACTTTCATTTTTGAAACAATGTAATACAACCTATGGCCTCACGTTTTACGATAACATTTTATAAAAGTTCAAACTCGCATATCTCCGTTATTATAGAAGATACAGAAGTGATTTTACACTTAATGTAATCAGGTCGAAGCCCTCTATTGGCCATCGGGAAATTTTAATCGATGTGTAATATTCATGCTTAGTTACCATGGAAACTCCCATTACAATAAAGTTAACAATCTATTAGTGCATGAATGTTGTCGTCGTCGTGGAGATTTGAAATGACAACTTTCATTTTTGAAACAATGTAATACAACCTATGGTTTCACGTTTTACGACAACATTGTATAAAAGTTCTAACTCGCATATCTCCGTTGTTATAGAAGATACAGAAGTGATTTTACAGTTAATGTAATCAGGTCGAAGCTCTCTATTAGCCATCGGGAAATTTTAATGCAATAATAATATAATGCTTAGTTACCATTGAAACTCACATAACAATAAAGTTAACAATCTATTTGTGCATGAATGTAGTCGTCATCGTGGAGTTTTGAAATAACAACTTTGATTGTTGAAACAATGTAATACAAACTATGGCCTCACGTTTTACAATAACATTATATAAAATTTCAAACTCGCATATCTCCGTTACAATAGGAGATACAGAAGTGATTTTACACTCAATGTAATCAGGTCGAAGCTCTCTATTGGCCATCTTGAAAAATTTAATCCATGTGTAATATTCATGCTTAGTTACCATGGAAACTCACATAACAATAAAATTAACAATCTATTTGTGCATGAATGTAGTCGTCGTCGTGGAGATTTGAAATAACAACTTTCATTGTTGAAACAATGTAATACAACCTATGGTCTCAAGTTTTACGATAACATTGTATAAAAGTTCAAACTCGCATATCTCCGTTATTATAGAAGATACAGAAATGATTTTACACTTTATGTAATCAGGTCGAATCTCTCTATTGGCTCATACAGAAACATTTAATCAATGTGTAATATTCATGCTTACTTAAGAAGGAAACTCTCATAACAAAAAAGTAAACAATCTATTTAAGCATGATTGTAGTCGTCGTCGTGGAGATTTGAAATAACCACTTTGATTGTTGAAACAATGTAATACAACCTATGGCCTCACGTTTTACGATAACATTATATAAAATTTCAAACTCGCATATCTCCGTTACTATAGGAGATACAGAAGTGATTTTACAATCAATGTAATCAGGTCGAAGCTCTCTATTGGCCATCGGGAAATTTTAATCCATGTGTAATATTCATGCTTAGTTACCATGGAAACTCACATAACAATAAAGTTAACATTCTATTTGTGCATGAATGTAGTCGTCGTCGTGGAGATTTGAAATAACCACTTTGATTTTTGAAACAATGTAATACAACCTATGGCCTCACGTTTTACGATAACATTGTATAAAAGTTCAAACTCGCATATCTCCGTTAATATTGAAGATACAGAACTGATTTTACAGTTAATGTAATCAGGTCGAAGCTCTCTATTAGCCATCGGGAAATTTTTAATCCGTGTGTAATATTAATGCTTAGTTACCAAGGAAACTCTCATAACAAAAAAGTAAACAATCTATTTAAGCGTGATTGTAGTCGTCGTCGTGGAGATTTGAAATAACCACTTTGATTGTTGAAACAATGTAATACAATCTTTGGCCTCACGTTTTACGATAAAACTATATAAAATTTCAAACTCGCATATCTCCGTTATTATAGGAGATACAGAAGTGATTTTACAATCAATGTAATCAGGTCGAAGCTCTCTATTGGCCATCGGGAAATTTTAATCCATGTGTAATAGTCATGCTTAGTTACCATGGAAACTCACATAACAATAAAATTAACAATCTATTTGTGCATGAATGTAGTCGTCGTCGTGGAGATTTGAAATAACAACTTTCATTGTTGAAACAATGTAATACAACCTATGGTCTCAAGTTTTACGATAACATTGTATAAAAGTTCAAACTCGCATATCTCCGTTGTTATAGAAGATAATGAAGTGATTTTACACTTAATTTAATCAGGTCGAAGCTCTCGATTGGCCATCGTGAAATTTTAATGCAATAATAATATAATGCTTAGTTACCATTGAAACTCACATAACAATAAAGTTAACAATCTATGTGTGCATGAATGTAGTCGTCATCGTGGAGTTTTGAAATAACAACTTTGATTGTTGAAACAATGTAATACAAACTATGGCCTCACGTTTTACAATAACATTATATAAAATTTCAAACTCGCATATCTCCGTTACAATAGGAGATACAGAAATGATTTTACACTCAATGTAATCAGGTCGAAGCTCTCTATTGGCCATCTTGAAAAATTTAATCCATGTGTAATATTCATGCTTAGTTACCATGGAAACTCACATAACAAGAAAATTAACAATCTATTTATGCATGAATGTAGTCGTCGTCGTGGAGATTTGAAATAACAACTTTCATTGTTGAAACAATGTAATACAACCTATGGTCTCAAGTTTTACGATAACATTGTATAAAAGTTCAAACTCGCATATCTCCGTTATTATAGAAGATACAGAAATGATTTTACACTTTATGTAATCAGGTCGAATCTCTCTATTGGCTCATACAGAAACATTTAATCAATGTGTAATATTCATGCTTACTTAACAAGGAAACTCTCATAACAAAAAAGTAAACAATCTATTTAAGCATGATTGTAGTCGTCGTCGTGGAGATTTGAAATAACCACTTTGATTGTTGAAACAATGTAATACAACCTATGGCCTCACGTTTTACGATAACATTATATAAAATTTCAAACTCGCATATCTCCGTTACTATAGGAGATACAGAAGTGATTTTACACTCAATGTAATCAGGTCGAAGCTCTCTATTGGCCATCTGGAAATATTTAATCCATGTGTAATATTCATGCTTAGTTACCATGGAAACTCACATAACAATAAAGTTAACATTCTATTTGTGCATGAATGTAGTCGTCGTCGTGGAAATTTGAAATAACCACTTTGATTGTTGAAACAATGTAATACAATCTTTGGCCTCACGTTTTACGATAACACTATATAAAATTTCAAACTCGCATATCTCCGTTACTATAGGAGATACAGAAGTAATTTTACACTCAATTTAATCAGGTCGAAGCTCTCTATTGGCCATCGCGAAATTTTTCATCCATGTGTAATGTGTAATATTCATGCTTAGTTACCATGGAAACTCACATAACAATAAAATTAACAATCTATTTGTGCATGAATGTTGTCGTCGTCGTGGAGATTTGAAATGACAACTTTCATTTTTGAAACAATGTAAAACAACCTATGGTTTCACGTTTTACGATAACATTGTATAAAAGTTCTAACTCGCATATCTCCGTTGTTATAGAAGATACAGAAGTCATTTTACACTTAATGTAATTAGGTAGAAGCTCTCTATTGGCCATCGGGAAATTTTTAATCCACGTGTAATATTCATGCTAAGTTACCATGGAAACTCACATAACAATAAATTTAACAATCTATTAGTGCATGAATGTAGTCGTCGTCGTGGAGATTTGAAATAACAACTTTCATTGTTGAAACAATGTAATACAACCTATGGTCTCAAGTTTTACGATAACATTGTATAAAAGTTCAAACTCGCATATCTCCGTTATTATAGAAGATACAGAAATGATTTTACACTTTATGTAATCAGGTCGAATCTCTCTATTGGCTCATACAGAAACGTTTAATCAATGTGTAATATTCATGCTTACTTAAGAAGGAAACTCTCATAACAAAAAAGTAAACAATGTATTTAAGCATGATTGTAGTCGTCGTCGTGGAGATTTGAAATAACCACTTTGATTGTTGAAACAATGTAATACAACCTATGGCCTCACGTTTTACGATAACATTATATAAAATTTCAAACTCGCATATCTCCGTTACTATAGGAGATACAGAAGTGATTTTACAATCAATGTAATCAGGTCGAAGCTCTCTATTGGCCATCGGGAAATTTTAATCCATGTGTAATTGTCATGCTTAGTTACCATGGAAACTCACATAACAATAAAGTTAACATTCTATTTGTGCATGAATGTAGTCGTCGTCGTGGAGATTTGAAATAACAACTTTGATTGTTGAAACAATGTAATACAACCTATGGCCTCACGTTTTACGATAACATTGTATAAAAGTTCAAACTCGCATATCTCCGTTAATATTGAAGATACAGAACTGATTTTACAGTTAATGTAATCAGGTCGAAGCTCTCTATTAGCCATCGGGAAATTTTTAATCCGTGTGTAATATTAATGCTTAGTTACCATTGAAACTCACATAACAATAAAATTAACAATCTATTAGTGCATGAATGTAGTCGTCGTCGTGGATATTTGAAATAACAACTTTCATTTTTGAAACAATGTAATACAACCTATGGCCTCACGTTTTACGATAACACTATATAAAATTTCAAACTCGCATATCTCCGTTACTATAAGAGATACAGAAGTGATTTTACACTCAATGTAATCAGGTCGAAGCTCTCTATTGGCCATCTGGAAATATTTAATCCATGTGTAATATTCATGCTTAGTTACCATGGAAACTCACATAACAATAAAGTTAACATTCTATTTGTGCATGAATGTAGTCGTCGTCGTGGAAATTTGAAATAACCACTTTGATTGTTGAAACAATGTAATACAATCTTTGGCCTCACGTTTTACGATAACACTATATAAAATTTCAAACTCGCATATCTCAGTTACTATAGGAGATACAGAAGTGATTTTACACTCAATGTAATCAGGTCGAAGCTCTCTATTGGCCATCTGGAAATATTTAATCCATGTGTAATATTCATGCTTAGTTACCATGGAAACTCACATAACAATAAAATTAACAATCTATTAGTGCATGAATGTAGTCGTCGTCGTGGAGATTTGAAATAACAACTTTCATTTTTGAAACAATGTAATACAACCTATGGCCTCACGTTTTACGATAACACTATATAAAATTTCAAACTCGCATATCTCCGTTACTATAAGAGATACAGAAGTGATTTTACACTCAATGTAATCAGGTCGAAGCTCTCTATTGCCCATCTGGAAATATTTAATCCATGTGTAATATTCATGCTTAGTTACCATGGAAACTCACATAACAATAAAGTTAACATTCTATTTGTGCATGAATGTAGTCGTCGTCGTGGAGATTTGAAATGACAACTTTCATTTTTGAAACAATGTAATACAACCTATGGCCTCACGTTTTACGATAACATTTTATAAAAGTTCAAACTCGCATATCTCCGTTATTATAGAAGATACAGAAGTGATTTTACACTTAATGTAACCAGGTCGAAGCTCTCTTTTGGCCATAGTAAAATTTTAATCCATGTGTAATATTCATGATTAGTTACCATGATAACTTTCATAACAATAAAGAAAACAAACTATTTGTGCATGATTTTAGTCGTCGTCGTGGAGATTTGAAATAACCACTTTGATTGTTGAAACAATGTAATACAACCTATGGCCTCACGTTTTACGATAACATTGAATAAATGTTCAAACTCGCATATCTCCGTTATTATAGAAGATACAGAAGTGATTTTACACTTAATGTAATTAGGTAGAAGCTGTCTATTGGCCATCGGGAAATTTTTAATCCACGTGTAATATTCATGCTAAGTTACCATGGAAACTCACATAACAATAAATTTAACAATCTATTTGTGCATGAATGTAGTCGTCGTCGTGGAGATTTGAAATGACAACTTTCATTTTTGAAACAATGTAATACAACCTATGGCCTCACGTTTTACGATAACATTTTATAAAAGTTCAAACTCGCATATCTCCGTTATTATAGAAGATACAGAAGTGATTTTACACTTAATGTAATCAGGTCGAAGCCCTCTATTGGCCATCGGGAAATTTTAATCCATGTGTAATATTCATGCTTAGTACCATGGAAACTCCCATTACAATAAAGTTAACAATCTATTAGTGCATGAATGTAGTCGTCGTCGTGGAGATTTGAAATGACAACTTTCATTTTTGAAACAATGTAATACAACCTATGGTTTCACGTTTTACTCAACATTGTATAAAAGTTCTAACTCGCATATCTCCGTTGTTATAGAAGATACAGAAGTGATTTTACAGTTAATGTAATCAGGTCGAAGCTCTCTATTAGCCATCGGGAAATTTTAATGCAATAATAATATAATGCTTAGTTACCATTGAAACTCACATAACAATAAAGTTAACAATCTATTTGTGCATGAATGTAGTCGTCATCGTGGAGTTTTGAAATAACAACTTTGATTGTTGAAACAATGTAATACAAACTATGGCCTCACGTTTTACAATAACATTATATAAAATTTCAAACTCGCATATCTCCGTTACAATAGGAGATACAGAAGTGATTTTACACTCAATGTAATCAGGTCGAAGCTCTCTATTGGCCATCTTGAAAAATTTAATCCATGTGTAATATTCATGCTTAGTTACCATGGAAACTCACATAACAATAAAATTAACAATCTATTTGTGCATGAATGTAGTCGTCGTCGTGGAGATTTGAAATAACAACTTTCATTGTTGAAACAATGTAATACAACCTATGGTCTCAAGTTTTACGATAACATTGTATAAAAGTTCAAACTCGCATATCTCCGTTATTATAGAAGATACAGAAATGATTTTACACTTTATGTAATCAGGTCGAATCTCTCTATTGGCTCATACAGAAACATTTAATCAATGTGTAATATTCATGCTTACTTAAGAAGGAAACTCTCATAACAAAAAAGTAAACAATCTATTTAAGCATGATTTTAGTCGTCGTCGTGGAGATTTGAAATAACCACTTTGATTGTTGAAACAATGTAATACAACCTATGGCCTCACGTTTTACGATAACATTATATAAAATTTCAAACTCGCATATCTCCGTTACTATAGGAGATACAGAAGTGATTTTACAATCAATGTAATCAGGTCGAAGCTCTCTATTTTCCATCGGGAAATTTTAATCCATGTGTAATATTCATGCTTAGTTACCATGGAAACCCACATAACAATAAAGTTAACATTCTATTTGTGCATGAATGTAGTCGTCGTCGTGGAGATTTGAAATAACCACTTTGATTTTTGAAACAATGTAATACAACCTATGGCCTCACGTTTTACGATAACATTGTATAAAAGTTCAAACTCGCATATCTCCGTTAATATTGAAGATACAGAACTGATTTTACAGTTAATGTAATCAGGTCGAAGCTCTCTATTAGCCATCGGGAAATTTTTAATCCGTGTGTAATATTAATGCTTAGTTACCAAGGAAACTCTCATAACAAAAAAGTAAACAATCTATTTAAGCGTGATTGTAGTCGTCGTCGTGGAGATTTGAAATAACCACTTTGATTGTTGAAACAATGTAATACAATCTTTGGCCTCACGTTTTACGATAAAACTATATAAAATTTCAAACTCGCATATCTCCGTTACTATAGGAGATACAGAATTGATTTTACACTGAATGTAATCAGGTCGAAGCTCTCTATTGGCCATCTGGAAAAATTTAATCCATGTGTAATATTCATGCTAAGTTACCATGGAAACTCTCATAACAATAAAGTAAACAATCTATTTGTGCACGATTGTAGTCGTCGTCGTGGAGATTTGAAATAACCACTTTGATTGTTGAAACAATGTAATACAACCTATGGCCTCTCGTTTTACGATAACATTATATAAAATTTCAAACTCGCATATCTCCGTTATTATAGGAGATACAGAAGTGATTTTACAATCAATGTAATCAGGTCGAAGCTCTCTATTGGCCATCGGGAAATTTTAATCCATGTGTAATAGTCATGCTTAGTTACCATGGAAACTCACATAACAATAAAATTAACAATCTATTTGTGCATGAATGTAGTCGTCGTCGTGGAGATTTGAAATAACAACTTTCATTGTTGAAACAATGTAATACAACCTATGGTCTCAAGTTTTACGATAACATTGTATAAAAGTTCAAACTCGCATATCTCCGTTATTATAGAAGATACAGAAATGATTTTACACTTTATGTAATCAGGTCGAATCTCTCTATTGGCTCATACAGAAACATTTAATCAATGTGTAATATTCATGCTTACTTAAGAAGGAAACTCTCATAACAAAAAAGTAAACAATGTATTTAAGCATGATTGTAGTCGTCGTCGTGGAGATTTGAAATAACCACTTTGATTGTTGAAACAATGTAATACAACCTATGGCATCACGTTTTACGATAACATTATATAAAATTTCAAACTCGCATATCTCCGTTACTATAGGAGATACAGAAGTGATTTTACAATCAATGTAATCAGGTCGAAGCTCTCTATTGGCCATCGGGAAAGTTTAATCCATGTGTAATTGTCATGCTTAGTTACCAAGGAAACTCACATAACAATAAAGTTAACATTCTATTTGTGCATGAATGTAGTCGTCGTCGTGGAGATTTGAAATAACAACTTTGATTGTTGAAACAATGTAATACAACCTATGGCCTCACGTTTTACGATAACATTGTATAAAAGTTCAAACTCGCATATCTCCGTTAATATTGAAGATACAGAACTGATTTTACAGTTAATGTAATCAGGTCGAAGCTCTCTATTAGCCATCGGGAAATTTTTAATCCGTGTGTAATATTAATGCTTAGTTACCATTGAAACTCACATAACAATAAAATTAACAATCTATTAGTGCATGAATGTAGTCGTCGTCGTGGAGATTTGAAATAACAACTTTCATTTTTGAAACAATGTAATACAACCTATGGCCTCACGTTTTACGATAACACTATATAAAATTTCAAACTCGCATATCTCCGTTACTATAAGAGATACAGAAGTGATTTTACACTCAATGTAATCAGGTCGAAGCTCTCTATTGGCCAACTGGAAATATTTAATCCATGTGTAATATTCATGCTTAGTTACCATGGAAACTCACATAACAATAAAGTTAACATTCTATTTGTGCATGAATGTAGTCGTCGTCGTGGAGATTTGAAATGACAACTTTCATTTTTGAAACAATGTAATACAACCTATGGCCTCACGTTTTACGATAACATTTTATAAAAGTTCAAACTCGCATATCTCCGTTATTATAGAAGATACAGAAGTGATTTTACACTTAATGTAACCAGGTCGAAGCTCTCTTTTGGCCATAGTAAAATTTTAATCCATGTGTAATATTCATGATTAGTTACCATGATAACTTTCATAACAATAAAGAAAACAAACTATTTGTGCATGATTTTAGTCGTCGTCGTGGAGATTTGAAATAACCACTTTGATTGTTGAAACAATGTAATACAACCTATGGCCTCACGTTTTACGATAACATTGAATAAATGTTCAAACTCGCATATCTCCGTTATTATAGAAGATACAGAAGTGATTTTACACTTAATGTAATTAGGTAGAAGCTCTCTATTGGCCATCGGGAAATTTTTAATCCACGTGTAATATTCATGCTAAGTTACCATGGAAACTCACATAACAATAAATTTAACAATCTATTAGTGCATGAATGTAGTCGTCGTCGTGGAGATTTGAAATAACAACTTTGATTGTTGAAACAATGTATTACAACCTATGGCCTCACGTTTTACGATAACATTGTATAAAAGTTCTAACTCGCATATCTCCGTTGTTATAGAAGATACAGAAGTGATTTTACACTTAATTTAATCAGGTCGAAGCTCTCGATTGGCCATCGTGAAATTTTAATGCAATAATAATATAATGCTTAATTACCATTGAAACTCACATAACAATAAAGTTAACAATCTATTTGTGCATGAATGTAGTCGTCATCGTGGAGTTTTGAAATAACAACTTTGATTGTTGAAACAATGTAATACAAACTATGGCCTCACGTTTTACAATAACATTATATAAAATTTCAAACTCGCATATCTCCGTTGCAATAGGAGATACAGAAATGATTTTACACTCAATGTAATCAGGTCGAAGCTCTCTATTGGCCATCTTGAAAAATTTAATCCATGTGTAATATTCATGCTTAGTTACCATGGAAACTCACATAACAATAAAGTTAACATTCTATTTGTGCATGAATGTAGTCGTCGTCGTGGAGATTTGAAATAACCACTTTGATTGTTGAAACAATGTAATACAACCTATGGCCTCACGTTTTACGATAACATTATATAAAATTTCAAACTCGCATATCTCCGTTGCTATTGGAGATACAGAAGTGATTTTACACTCAATGTAATCAGGTCGAAGCTCTCTATTGGCCATCTGGAAATATTTAATCCATGTGTAATATTCATGCTTAGTTACCATGGAAACTCACATAACAATAAAGTTAACATTCTATTTGTGCATGAATGTAGTCGTCGTCGTGGAAATTTGAAATAACCACTTTGATTGTTGAAACAATGTAATACAATCTTTGGCCTCACGTTTTACGATAACACTATATAAAACTTCAAACTCGCATATCTCCGTTACTATAGGAGATACAGAAGTAATTTTACACTCAATTTAATCAGGTCGAAGCTCTCTATTGGCCATCGGGAAATTTTAATCCATGTGTAATATTCATGCTTAGTTACCATGGAAACTCCCTTTACAATAAAGTTAACAATCTATTAGTGCATGAATGTAGTCGTCGTCGTGGAGATTTGAAATGACAACTTTCATTTTTGAAACAATGTAATACAACCTATGGTTTCACGTTTTACGATAACATTGTATAAAAGTTCTAACTCGCATATCTCCGTTGTTATAGAAGATACAGAAGTGATTTTACACTTAATGTAATTAGGTAGAAGCTCTCTATTGGCCATCGGGAAATTTTTAATCCACGTGTAATATTCATGCTAAGTTACCATGTGAACTCACATAACAATAAATTTAACAATCTATTAGTGCATGAATGTAGTCGTCGTCGTGGAGATTTGAAATAACAACTTTCATTGTTGAAACAATGTAATACAACCTATGGTCTCAAGTTTTACGATAACATTGTATAAAAGTTCAAACTCGCATATCTCCGTTATTATAGAAGATACAGAAATGATTTTACACTTTATGTAATCAGGTCGAATCTCTCTATTGGCTCATACAGAAACATTTAATCAATGTGTAATATTCATGCTTACTTAAGAAGGAAACTCTCATAACAAAAAAGTAAACAATGTATTTAAGCATGATTGTAGTCGTCGTCGTGGAGATTTGAAATAACCACTTTGATTGTTGAAACAATGTAATACAACCTATGGCCTCACGTTTTACGATAACATTATATAAAATTTCAAACTCGCATATCTCCGTTACTATAGGAGATACAGAAGTGATTTTACACTCAATGTAATCAGGTCGAAGCTCTCTATTGGCCATCGCGAAATTTTTAATCCGTGTGTAATATTAATGCTTAGTTACCATTGAAACTCACATAACAATAAAATTAACAATCTATTAGTGCATGAATGTAGTCGTCGTCGTGGAGATTTGAAATAACAACTTTCATTTTTGAAACAATGTAATACAACCTATGGCCTCACGTTTTACGATAACACTATATAAAATTTCAAACTCGCATATCTCCGTTACTATAAGAGATACAGAAGTGATTTTACACTCAATGTAATCAGGTCGAAGCTCTCTATAGGCCATCTGGAAATATTTAATCCATGTGTAATATTCATGCTTAGTTACCATGGAAACTCACATAACAATAAAGTTAACATTCTATTTGTGCATGAATGTAGTCGTCGTCGTGGAGATTTGAAATGACAACTTTCATTTTTGAAACAATGTAATACAACCTATGGCCTCACGTTTTACGATAACATTTTATAAAAGTTCAAACTCGCATATCTCCGTTATTATAGAAGATACAGAAGTGATTTTACACTTAATGTAACCAGGTCGAAGCTCTCTTTTGGCCATAGTAAAATTTTAATCCATGTGTAATATTCATGATTAGTTACCATGATAACTTTCATAACAATAAAGAAAACAAACTATTTGTGCATGATTTTAGTCGTCGTCGTGGAGATTTGAAATAACCACTTTGATTGTTGAAACAATGTAATACAACCTATGGCCTCACGTTTTACGATAACATTGAATAAATGTTCAAACTCGCATATCTCCGTTATTATAGAAGATACAGAAGTGATTTTACACTTAATGTAATTAGGTAGAAGCTCTCTATTGGCCATCGGGAAATTTTTAATCCACGTGTAATATTCATGCTAAGTTACCATGGAAACTCACATAACAATAAATTTAACAATCTATTAGTGCATGAATGTAGTCGTCGTCGTGGAGATTTGAAATAACAACTTTGATTGTTGAAACAATGTATTACAACCTATGGCCTCACGTTTTACGATAACATTGTATAAAAGTTCTAACTCGCATATCTCCGTTGTTATAGAAGATACAGAAGTGATTTTACACTTAATTTAATCAGGTCGAAGCTCTCGATTGGCCATCGTGAAATTTTAATGCAATAATAATATAATGCTTAATTACCATTGAAACTCACATAACAATAAAGTTAACAATCTATTTGTGCATGAATGTAGTCGTCATCGTGGAGTTTTGAAATAACAACTTTGATTGTTGAAACAATGTAATACAAACTATGGCCTCACGTTTTACAATAACATTATATAAAATTTCAAACTCGCATATCTCCGTTACAATAGGAGATACAGAAATGATTTTACACTCAATGTAATCAGGTCGAAGCTCTCTATTGGCCATCTTGAAAAATTTAATCCATGTGTAATATTCATGCTTAGTTACCATGGAAACTCACATAACAATAAAGTTAACATTCTATTTGTGCATGAATGTAGTCGTCGTCGTGGAGATTTGAAATAACCACTTTGATTGTTGAAACAATGTAATACAACCTATGGCCTCACGTTTTACGATAACATTATATAAAATTTCAAACTCGCATATCTCCGTTGCTATTGGAGATACAGAAGTGATTTTACACTCAATGTAATCAGATCGAAGCTCTCTATTGGCCATCTGGAAATATTTAATCCATGTGTAATATTCATGCTTAGTTACCATGGAAACTCACATAACAATAAAGTTAACATTCTATTTGTGCATGAATGTAGTCGTCGTCGTGGAAATTTGAAATAACCACTTTGATTGTTGAAACAATGTAATACAATCTTTGGCCTCACGTTTTAGGATAACACTATATAAAACTTCAAACTCACATATCTCCGTTACTATAGGAGATACAGAAGTAATTTTACACTCAATTTAATCAGGTCGAAGCTCTCTATTGGCCATCGGGAAATTTTAATCCATGTGTAATATTCATGCTTAGTTACCATGGAAACTCCCTTTACAATAAAGTTAACAATCTATTAGTGCATGAATGTAGTCGTCGTCGTGGAGATTTGAAATGACAACTTTCATTTTTGAAACAATGTAATACAACCTATGGTTTCACGTTTTACGATAACATTGTATAAAAGTTCTAACTCGCATATCTCCGTTGTTATAGAAGATACAGAAGTGATTTTACACTTAATGTAATTAGGTAGAAGCTCTCTATTGGCCATCGGGAAATTTTTAATCCACGTGTAATATTCATGCTAAGTTACCATGTGAACTCACATAACAATAAATTTAACAATCTATTAGTGCATGAATGTAGTCGTCGTCGTGGAGATTTGAAATAACAACTTTCATTGTTGAAACAATGTAATACAACCTATGGTCTCAAGTTTTACGATAACATTGTATAAAAGTTCAAACTCGCATATCTCCGTTATTATAGAAGATACAGAAATGATTTTACACTTTATGTAATCAGGTCGAATCTCTCTATTGGCTCATACAGAAACATTTAATCAATGTGTAATATTCATGCTTACTTAAGAAGGAAACTCTCATAACAAAAAAGTAAACAATGTATTTAAGCATGATTGTAGTCGTCGTCGTGGAGATTTGAAATAACCACTTTGATTGTTGAAACAATGTAATACAACCTATGGCCTCACGTTTTACGATAACATTATATAAAATTTCAAACTCGCATATCTCCGTTACTATAGGAGATACAGAAGTGATTTTACACTCAATGTAATCAGGTCGAAGCTCTCTATTGGCCATCGCGAAATTTTTAATCCGTGTGTAATATTAATGCTTAGTTACCATTGAAACTCACATAACAATAAAATTAACAATCTATTAGTGCATGAATGTAGTCGTCGTCGTGGAGATTTGAAATAACAACTTTCATTTTTGAAACAATGTAATACAACCTATGGCCTCACGTTTTACGATAACATTATATAAAATTTCAAACTCGCATATCTCCGTTGCTATTGGAGATACAGAAGTGATTTTACACTCAATGTAATCAGATCGAAGCTCTCTATTGGCCATCTGGAAATATTTAATCCATGTGTAATATTCATGCTTAGTTACCATGGAAACTCACATAACAATAAAGTTAACATTCTATTTGTGCATGAATGTAGTCGTCGTCGTGGAAATTTGAAATAACCACTTTGATTGTTGAAACAATGTAATACAATCTTTGGCCTCACGTTTTACGATAACACTATATAAAACTTCAAACTCGCATATCTCCGTTACTATAGGAGATACAGAAGTAATTTTACACTCAATTTAATCAGGTCGAAGCTCTCTATTGGCCATCGCGAAATTTTTCATCCATGTGTAATATTCATGCTTAGTTACCATGGAAACTCACATAACAATAAAATTAACAATCTATTTGTGCATGAATGTTGTCGTCGTCGTGGAGATTTGAAATGACAACTTTCATTTTTGAAACAATGTAATACAACCTATGGCCTCACGTTTTACGATAACATTTTATAAAAGTTCAAACTCGCATATCTCCGTTATTATAGAAGATACAGAAGTGATTTTACACTTAATGTAATCAGGTCGAAGCCCTCTATTGGCCATCGGGAAATTTTAATCCATGTGTAATATTCATGCTTAGTTACCATGGAAACTCCCTTTACAATAAAGTTAACAATCTATTAGTGCATGAATGTAGTCGTCGTCGTGGAGATTTGAAATGACAACTTTCATTTTTGAAACAATGTAATACAACCTATGGTTTCACGTTTTACGATAACATTGTATAAAAGTTCTAACTCGCATATCTCCGTTGTTATAGAAGATACAGAAGTGATTTTACACTTAATGTAATTAGGTAGAAGCTCTCTATTGGCCATCGGGAAATTTTTAATCCACGTGTAATATTCATGCTAAGTTACCATGTGAACTCACATAACAATAAATTTAACAATCTATTAGTGCATGAATGTAGTCGTCGTCGTGGAGATTTGAAATAACAACTTTCATTGTTGAAACAATGTAATACAACCTATGGTCTCAAGTTTTACGATAACATTGTATAAAAGTTCAAACTCGCATATCTCCGTTATTATAGAAGATACAGAAATGATTTTACACTTTATGTAATCAGGTCGAATCTCTCTATTGGCTCATACAGAAACATTTAATCAATGTGTAATATTCATGCTTACTTAAGAAGGAAACTCTCATAACAAAAATGTAAACAATGTATTTAAGCATGATTGTAGTCGTCGTCGTGGAGATTTGAAATAACCACTTTGATTGTTGAAACAATGTAATACAACCTATGGCCTCACGTTTTACGATAACATTATATAAAATTTCAAACTCGCATATCTCCGTTACTATAGGAGATACAGAAGTGATTTTACACTCAATGTAATCAGGTCGAAGCTCTCTATTGGCCATCGCGAAATTTTTAATCCGTGTGTAATATTAATGCTTAGTTACCATTGAAACTCACATAACAATAAAATTAACAATCTATTAGTGCATGAATGTAGTCGTCGTCGTGGAGATTTGAAATAACAACTTTCATTTTTGAAACAATGTAATACAACCTATGGCCTCACGTTTTACGATAACACTATATAAAATTTCAAACTCGCATATCTCCGTTACTATAAGAGATACAGAAGTGATTTTACACTCAATGTAATCAGGTCGAAGCTCTCTATAGGCCATCTGGAAATATTTAATCCATGTGTAATATTCATGCTTAGTTACCATGGAAACTCACATAACAATAAAGTTAACATTCTATTTGTGCATGAATGTAGTCGTCGTCGTGGAAATTTGAAATAACCACTTTGATTGTTGAAACAATGTAATACAATCTTTGGCTCACGTTTTACGATAACACTATATAAAATTTCAAACTCGCATATCTCAGTTACTATAGGAGATACAGAAGTGATTTTACACTCAATGTAATCAGGTCGAAGCTCTCTATTGGCCATCTGGAAATATTTAATCCATGTGTAATATTCATGCTTAGTTACCATGGAAACTCACATAACAATAAAATTAACAATCTATTTGTGCATGAATGTAGTCGTCGTCGTGGAGATTTGAAATGACAACTTTCATTTTTGAAACAATGTAATACAACCTATGGCCTCACGTTTTACGATAACATTTTATAAAAGTTCAAACTCGCATATCTCCGTTATTATAGAAGATACAGAAATGATTTTACACTTAATGTAACCAGGTCGAAGCTCTCTTTTGGCCATAGTAAAATTTTAATCCATGTGTAATATTCATGATTAGTTACCATGATAACTTTCATAACAATAAAGAAAACAAACTATTTGTGCATGATTTTAGTCGTCGTCGTGGAGATTTGAAATAACCACTTTGATTGATGAAACAATGTAATAAAACCTATGGCCTCACGTTTTACGATAACATTGAATAAATGTTCAAACTCGCATATCTCCGTTATTATAGAAGATACAGAAGTGATTTTACACTTAATGTAATTAGGTAGAAGCTCTCTATTGGCCATCGGGAAATTTTTAATCCACGTGTAATATTCATGCTAAGTTACCATGGAAACTCACATAACAATAAATTTAACAATCTATTAGTGCATGAATGTAGTCGTCGTCGTGGAGATTTGAAATAACAACTTTGATTGTTGAAACAATGTATTACAACCTATGGCCTCACGTTTTACGATAACATTGTATAAAAGTTCTAACTCGCATATCTCCGTTGTTATAGAAGATACAGAAGTGATTTTACACTTAATTTAATCAGGTCGAAGCTCTCGATTGGCCATCGTGAAATTTTAATGCAATAATAATATAAGGCTTAGTTACCATTGAAACTCACATAACAATAAAGTTAACAATCTATTTGTGCATGAATGTAGTCGTCATCGTGGAGTTTTGAAATAACAACTTTGATTGTTGAAACAATGTAATACAAACTATGGCCTCACGTTTTACAATAACATTATATAAAATTTCAAACTCGCATATCTCCGTTACAATAGGAGATACAGAAATGATTTTACACTCAATGTAATCAGGTCGAAGCTCTCTATTGGCCATCTTGAAAAATTTAATCCATGTGTAATATTCATGCTTAGTTACCATGGAAACTCACATAACAATAAAATTAACAATCTATTTGTGCATGAATGTAGTCGTCGTCGTGGAGATTTGAAATAACAACTTTCATTTTTGAAACAATGTAATACAACCTATGGTCTCAAGTTTTACGATAACATTGTATAAAAGTTCATACTCGCATATCTCCGTTATTATAGAAGATACAGAAATGATTTTACACTTTATGTAATCAGGTCGAATCTCTCTATTGGCTCATACAGAAACATTTAATCAATGTGTAATATTCATGCTTACTTAAGAAGGAAACTCTCATAACAAAAAAGTAAACAATGTATTTAAGCATGATTGTAGTCGTCGTCGTGGAGATTTGAAATAACCACTTTGATTGTTGAAACAATGTAATACAACCTATGGCCTCACGTTTTACGATAACATTATATAAAATTTCAAACTCGCATATCTCCGTTACTATAGGAGATACAGAAGTGATTTTACAATCAATGTAATCAGGTCGAAGCTCTCTATTGGCCATCGGGAAATTTTAATCCATGTGTAATTGTCATGCTTAGTTACCATGGAAACTCACATAACAATAAAGTTAACATTCTATTTGTGCATGAATGTAGTCGTCGTCGTGGAGATTTGAAATAACAACTTTGATTGTTGAAACAATGTAATACAACCTATGGCCTCACGTTTTACGATAACATTGTATAAAAGTTCAAACTCGCATATCTCATTTAATATTGAAGATACAGAACTGATTTTACAGTTAATGTAATCAGGTCGAAGCTCTCCATTAGCCATCGGGAAATTTTTAATCCGTGTGTAATATTAATGCTTAGTTACCATTGAAACTCACATAACAATAAAATTAACAATCTATTAGTGCATGAATGTAGTCGTCGTCGTGGAGATTTGAAATAACAACTTTCATTTTTGAAACAATGTAATACAACCTATGGCCTCACGTTTTACGATAACACTATATAAAATTTCAAACTCGCATATCTCCGTTACTATAAGAGATACAGAAGTGATTTTACACTCAATGTAATCAGGTCGAAGCTCTCTATTGGCCATCTGGAAATATTTAATCCATGTGTAATATTCATGCTTAGTTACCATGGAAACTCACATAACAATAAAGTTAACATTCTATTTGTGCATGAATGTAGTCGTCGTCGTGGAGATTTGAAATGACAACTTTCATTTTTGAAACAATGTAATACAACCTATGGCCTCACGTTTTACGATAACATTTTATAAAAGTTCAAACTCGCATATCTCCGTTATTATAGAAGATACAGAAGTGATTTTACACTTAATGTAACCAGGTCGAAGCTCTCTTTTGGCCATAGTAAAATTTTAATCCATGTGTAATATTCATGCTTAGTTACCATGATAACTTTCATAACAATAAAGAAAACAAACTATTTGTGCATGATTTTAGTCGTCGTCGTGGAGATTTGAAATAACCACTTTGATTGTTGAAACAATGTAATACAACCTATGGCCTCACGTTTTACGATAACATTGAATAAATGTTCAAACTCGCATATCTCCGTTATTATAGAAGATACAGAAGTGATTTTACAGTTAATGTAATCAGGTCGAAGCTCTCTATTAGCCATCGGGAAATTTTAATGCAATAATAATATAATGCTTAGTTACCATTGAAACTCACATAACAATAAAGTTAACAATCTATTTGTGCATGAATGTAGTCGTCATCGTGGAGTTTTGAAATAACAACTTTGATTGTTGAAACAATGTAATACAAACTATGGCCTCACGTTTTACAATAACATTATATAAAATTTCAAACTCGCATATCTCCGTTACAATAGGAGATACAGAAGTGATTTTACACTCAATGTAATCAGGTCGAAGCTCTCTATTGGCCATCTTGAAAAATTTAATCCATGTGTAATATTAATGCTTAGTTACCAAGGAAACTCTCATAACAAAAAATAAACAATCTATTTAAGCGTGATTGTAGTCGTCGTCGTGGAGATTTGAAATAACCACTTTCATTTTTGAAACAATGTAATACAACCTATGGCCTCACGTTTTACGATAACATTGAATAAATGTTCAAACTCGCATATCTCCGTTATTATAGAAGATACAGAAGTGATTTTACACTTAATGTAATTAGGTAGAAGCTCTCTATTGGCCATCGGGAAATTTTTAATCCACGTGTAATATTCATGCTAAGTTACCATGAAAACTCACATAACAATAAATTTAACAATCTATTAGTGAATGAATGTAGTCGTCCTCGTGGAGATTTGAAATAACAACTTTGATTGTTGAAACAATGTATTACAATTTATGGCCTCACCTTTTACGATAACATTGTATAAAAGTTCTAACTCGCATATCTCCGTTGTTATAGAAGATACAGAAGTGATTTTACACTTAATTTAATCAGGTCGAAGCTCTCTATTGGCCTTCGTGAAATTTTAATGCATGTGTAATATTCATGCTTAGTTACCATTGAAACTCACATAACAATAAAGTTAACAATCTATTTGTGCATGAATGTAGTCGTCATCCAGGAGTTTTGAAATAACAACTTTGATTGTTGAAACAATGTAATGCAAACTATGGCCTCACGTTTTACAATAGCATTATATAAAATTTCAAACTCGCATATCTCCGTTACAATAGGAGATACAGAAGTGATTTTACACTCAATGTAATCAGGTCGAAGCTCTCTATTGGCCATCTTGAAAAATTTAATCCATGTGTAATATTCATGCTTAGTTACCATGGAAACTCACATAACAATAAAGTTAACAATCTATTTGTGCATGAATGTAGTCGTCGTCGTGGAGATTTGAAATAACCACTTTGATTGTTGAAACAATGTAATACAATCTATGGCCTCACGTTTTGCGATAACATTATATAAAATTTCAAACTCGCATATCTCCGTTATTATAGAAGATACAGAAATGATTTTACACTTTATGTAATCAGGTCGAATCTCTCTATTGGCTCATACAGAAACATTTAATCAATGTGTAATATTCATGCTTACTTAAGAAGGAAACTCTCATAACAAAAAAGTAAACAATCTATTTAAGCATGATTGTAGTCGTCGTCGTGGAGATTTGAAATAACCACTTTGATTGTTGAAACAATGTAATACAACCTATGGCCTCACGTTTTACGATAACATTATATAAAATTTCAAACTCGCATATCTCCGTTACTATAGGAGATACAGAAGTGATTTTACAATCAATGTAATCAGGTCGAAGCTCTCTATTGGCCATCGGGAAATTTTAATCCATGTGTAATATCCATGCTTAGTTACCATGGAAACTCACATAACAATAAAGTTAACATTCTATTTGTGCATGAATGTAGTCGTCGTCGTGGAGATTTGAAATAACAACTTTGATTGTTTAAACAATGTAATACAACCTATGGCCTCACGTTTTACGATAACATTGTATAAAAGTTCAAACTCGCATATCTCCGTTAATATTGAAGATACAGAACTGATTTTACAGTTAATGTAATCAGTTAGAAGCTCTCTATTAGCCATCGGGAAATTTTTAATCCATGTGTAATATTCATGCTTAGTTACTATGATAACTTTCATAACAATAAAGAAAACAAACTATTTGTGCATGATTTTAGTCGTCGTCGTGGAGATTTGAAATAACCACTTTGATTGTTGAAACAATGTAATACAACCTATGGCCTCACGTTTTACGATAACATTGAATAAATGTTCAAACTCGCATATCTCCGTTATTATAGAAGATACAGAAGTGATTTTACAGTTAATGTAATCTGGTCGAAGCTCTCTATTAGCCATCGGGAAATTTTAATGCAATAATAATATAATGCTTAGTTACCATTGAAACTCACATAACAATAAAGTTAACAATCTATTTGTGCATGAATGTAGTCGTCATCGTGGAGTTTTGAAATAACAACTTTGATTGTTGAAACAATGTAATACAAACTATGGCCTCACGTTTTACAATAACATTATATAAAATTTCAAATTCGCATATCTCCGTTACAATAGGAGATACAGAAGTGATTTTACACTCAATGTAATCAGGTCGAAGCTCTCTATTGGCCATCTTGAAAAATTTAATCCATGTGTAATATTCATGCTTAGTTACCATGGAAACTCACATAACAATAAAATTAACAATCTATTTGTGCATGAATGTAGTCGTCGTCGTGGAGATTTGAAATAACAACTTTCATTGTTGAAACAATGTAATACAACCTATGGTCTCAAGTTTTACGATAACATTGTATAAAAGTTCAAACTCGCATATCTCCGTTATTATAGAAGATACAGAAATGATTTTACACTTTATGTAATCAGGTCGAATCTCTCTATTGGCTCATACAGAAACATTTAATCAATGTGTAATATTCATGCTTACTTAAGAAGGAAACTCTCATAACAAAAAAGTAAACAATCTATTTAAGCATGATTGTAGTCGTCGTCGTGGAGATTTGAAATAACCACTTTGATTGTTGAAACAATGTAATACAACCTATGGCCTCACGTTTTACGATAACATTATATAAAATTTCAAACTCGCATATCTCCATTACTATAGGAGATACAGAAGTGATTTTACAATCAATGTAATCAGGTCGAAGCTCTCTATTGGCCATCGGGAAATTTTAATCCATGTGTAATATCCATGCTTAGTTACCATGGAAACTCACATAACAATAAAGTTAACATTCTATTTGTGCATGAATGTAGTCGTCGTCGTGGAGATTTGAAATAACCACTTTGATTGTTGAAACAATGTAATACAACCTATGGCCTCACGTTTTACGATAACATTGTATAAAAGTTCAAACTCGCATATCTCCGTTAATATTGAAGATACAGAACTGATTTTACAGTTAATGTAATCAGGTCGAAGCTCTCTATTAGCCATCGGGAAATTTTTAATCCGTGTGTAATATTAATGCTTAGTTACCAACGAAGCTCTCATAACAAAAAAGTAAACAATCTATTTAAGCGTGATTGTAGTCGTCGTCGTGGAGATTTGAAATAACCACTTTCATTTTTGCAACAATGTAATACAACCTATGGCCTCACGTTTTACGATAACATTGAATAAATGTTCAAACTCGCATATCTCCGTTATTATAGAAGATACAGAAGTGATTTTACACTTAATGTAATTAGGTAGAAGCTCTCTATTGGCCATCGGGAAATTTTTAATCCACGTGTAATATTCATGCTAAGTTACCATGGAAACTCACATAACAATAAATTTAACAATCTATTAGTGAATGAATGTAGTCGTCCTCGTGGAGATTTGAAATAACAACTTTGATTGTTGAAACAATGTATTACAATTTATGGCCTCACCTTTTACGATAACATTGTATAAAAGTTCTAACTCGCATATCTCCGTTGTTATAGAAGATACAGAAGTGATTTTACACTTAATTTAATCAGGTCGAAGCTCTCTATTGGCCTTCGTGAAATTTTAATGCATGTGTAATATTCATGCTTAGTTACCACTGAAACTCACATAACAATAAAGTTAACAATCTATTTGTGCATGAATGTAGTCGTCATCCAGGAGTTTTGAAATAACAACTTTGATTGTTGAAACAATGTAATACAAACTATGGCCTCACGTTTTACAATAACATTATATAAAATTTCAAACTCGCATATCTCCGTTACAATAGGAGATACAGAAGTGATTTTACACTCAATGTAATCAGGTCGAAGCTCTCTATTGGCCATCTTGAAAAATTTAATCCATGTGTAATATTCATGCTTAGTTACCATGGAAACTCACATAACAATAAAGTTAACAATCTATTTGTGCATGAATGTAGTCGTCGTCGTGGAGATTTGAAATAACCACTTTGATTGTTGAAACAATGTAATACAATCTATGGCCTCACGTTTTGCGATAACATTATATAAAATTTCAAACTCGCATATCTCCGTTACTATAGGAGATACAGAAGTGATTTTACACTCAATGTAATCAGGTCGAAGCTCTCTATTGGCCATCGGGAAAAATTTAATCCATGTGTAATATTCATGCTTGGTTACCATTTAAAATCTCATAACATTAAAGTTAACAGTCTATTAGTGTATGATTGTAGTCGTCGTCGTGGAGATTTGAAATAACCACTTTGATTGTTGAAACTATGTAATACAACCTATGGCCTCACGTTTTGCGATAACATTATATAAAATTTCAAACTCGCATATCTCCGTTACTATAGGAGATACAGAAGTGATTTTACACTCAATGTAATCAGGTCGAAGCTCTCTATTGGCCATCGGGAAAAATTTAATCCATATGTAATATTCATGCTTGGTTACCATGGAAAATCTCGTAACAATAAAATTAACAATCTATTTGTGCATGAAAGTAGTCGTCGTCGTGGAGATTTGAAATGACAACTTTGAGTGTTGAAACAATGTAATACAACCTATGGTCTCAAGTTTTACGATAACATTGTATAAAAGTTCAAACTCGCATATCTCCGTTATTATAGAAGATACAGAAATGATTTTACACTTTATGTAATCAGGTCGAATCTCTCTATTGGCTCATACAGAAACATTTAATCAATGTGTAATATTCATGCTTACTTAAGAAGGAAACTCTCATAACAAAAAAGTAAACAATCTATTTAAGCATGATTGTAGTCGTCGTCGTGGAGATTTGAAATAACCACTTTGATTGTTGAAACAATGTAATACAACCTATGGCCTCACGTTTTAGGATAACATTATATAAAATTTCAAACTCGCATATCTCCGTTACTATAGGAGATACAGAAGTGATTTTACAATCAATGTAATCAGGTCGAAGCTCTCTATTGGCCATCGGGAAATTTTAATCCATGTGTAATATCCATGCTTAGTTACCATGGAAACTCACATAACAATAAAGTTAACATTCTATTTGTGCATGAATGTAGTCGTCGTCGTGGAGATTTGAAATAACCACTTTGATTGTTGAAACAATGTAATACAACCTATGGCCTCACGTTTTACGATAACATTGTATAAAAGTTCAAACTCGCATATATCCGTTAATATTGAAGATACAGAACTGATTTTACAGTTAATGTAATCAGGTCGAAGCTCTCTATTAGCCATCGGGAAATTTTTAATCCGTGTGTAATATTAATGCTTAGTTACCAAGGAAACTCTCATAACAAAAAAGTAAACAATCTATTTAAGCGTGATTGTAGTCGTCGTCGTGGAGATTTGAAATAACCACTTTCATTTTTGAAACAATGTAATACAACCTATGGCCTCACGTTTTACGAAAACATTGAATAAATGTTCAAACTCGCATATCTCCGTTATTATAGAAGATACAGAAGTGATTTTACACTTAATGTAATTAGGTAGAAGCTCTCTATTGGCCATCGGGAAATTTTTAATCCACGTGTAATATTCATGCTAAGTTACCATGGAAACTCACATAACAATAAATTTAACAATCTATTAGTGAATGAATGTAGTCGTCCTCGTGGAGATTTGAAATAACAACTTTGATTGTTGAAACAATGTATTACAATTTATGGCCTTACCTTTTACGATAACATTGTATAAAAGTTCTAACTCGCATATCTCCGTTGTTATAGAAGATACAGAAGTGATTTTACACTTAATTTAATCAGGTCGAAGCTCTCTATTGGCCTTCGTGAAATTTTAATGCATGTGTAATATTCATGCTTAGTTACCATTGAAACTCACATAACAATAAAGTTAACAATCTATTTGTGCATGAATGTAGTCGTCATCCAGGAGTTTTGAAATAACAACTTTGATTGTTGAAACAATGTAATACAAAATATGGCCTCACGTTTTACAATAACATTATATAAAATTTCAAACTCGCATATCTCCGTTACAATAGGAGATACAGAAGTGATTTTACACTCAATGTAATCAGGTCGAAGCTCTCTATTGGTCATCTTGAAAAATTTAATCCATGTGTAATATTCATGCTTAGTTACCATGGAAACTCACATAACAATAAAGTTAACAATCTATTTGTGCATGAATGTAGTCGTCGTCGTGGAGATTTGAAATAACCACTTTGATTGTTGAAACAATGTAATACAATCTATGGCCTCACGTTTTGCGATAACATTATATAAAATTTCAAACTCGCATATCTCCGTTACTATAGGAGATACAGAAGTGATTTTACACTCAATGTAATCAGGTCGAAGCTCTCTATTGGCCTTCGGGAAAAATTTAATCCATGTGTAATATTCATGCTTGGTTACCATTTAAAATCTCATAACATTAAAGTTAACAATCTATTAGTGTATGATTGTAGTCGTCGTCGTGGAGATTTGAAATAACCACTTTGATTGTTGAAACAATGTAATACAACCTATGGCCTCACGTTTTGCGGTAACATTATATAAAATTTCAAACTCGCATATCTCCGTTACTATAGGAGATACAGAAGTGATTTTACACTCAATGTAATCAGGTCGAAGCTCTCTATTGGCCATCGGGAAAAATTTAATCCATATGTAATATTCATGCTTGGTTACCATGGAAAATCTCGTAACAATAAAATTAACAATCTATTTGTGCATGAAAGTAGTCGTCGTCGTGGAGATTTGAAATAACAACTTTGAGTGTTGAAACAATGTAATCCAACCTATGGCCTCACGTATTACGATAACATTGTATAAAGGTTCAAACTCGCATATCTCCGTTATTATAGAAGATACAGAAGTGATTTTACAGTTAATGTAATCAGGTCGAAGCTCTCTGTTGGCCATCGGGAAATTTTAATCCATGTGTAATATTCATGCTTAGTTACCATGGAAACTCCCATTACAATAAAGTTAACAATCTATTTGTGCATGAATGTAGTCGTCATCGTGGAGTTTTGAAATAACCACTTTGATTGTTGAAACAATGTAATACAAACTATGGCCTCACGTTTTACGATAACATTGTATAAAATTTCAAATTCGCATATCTCCGTTACAATAGGAGATAGAGAAGTGATTTTACACTCAATGTAATCAGGTCGAAGCTCTCTATTGGCCATCTTGAAAAATTTAATCCATGAGTAATATTCATGCTTAGTTACCATGGAAACTCTCATAACAATAAAGTAAACAATCTATTTTAGAATGATTGTATTCGTTGTCGTGGAGATTTGAAATAACCACTTTGATTGTTGAAACAATGTAATACAACCTATGGCCTCACGTTTTACGATAACATTATATAAAACTTCATACTCGCATATCTCCGTTACTATAGGAGTTACAGAAGTGATTTTATACTCAATGTAACCAGGTCGAAGCTCTATTTTGGCCATAGGGAAATTTTAATCCATGTGTAATATTCATGCTTAGTTACCATGATAACTTTCATAACAATAAAGAAAACAAACTATTTGTGCATGATTTTAGTCGTCGTCGTGGAGATTTGAAATAACCACTTTGATTGTTGAAACAATGTAACACAACCTATGGCCTCACGTTTTACGATAACATTGAATAAATGTTCAAACTCGCATATCTCCGTTATTATAGAAGATACAGAAGTGATTTTACACTTAATGTAATTAGGTAGAAGCTCTCTATTGGCCATCGGGAAATTTTTAATCCACGTGTAATATTCTTGCTAAGTTACCATGGAAACTCACATAACAATAAATTTAACAATCTATTAGTGCATGAATGTAGTCGTCGTCGTGGAGATTTGAAATAACAACTTTGATTGTTGAAACAATGTATTACAACATATGGCCTCACGTTTTACGATAACATTGTATAAAAGTTCTAACTCGCATATCTCCGTTGTTATAGAAGATACAGAAGTGATTTTACACTTAATTTAATCAGGTCGAAGCTCTCTATTGGCCATCGTGAAATTTTAATGCATGTGTATTATTCATGCTTAGTTACCATTGAAACTCACATAACAATAAAGTTAACAATCTATTTGTGCATGAATGTAGTCGTCATCGTGGAGTTTTGAAATAACAACTTTGATTGTTGAAACAATGTAATACAAACTATGGCCTCACGTTTTACAATAACATTATATAAAATTTCAAACTCGCATATCTCCGTTACAATAGGAGATACAGAAGTGATTTTACACTCAATGTAATCAGGTCGAAGCTCTCTATTGGCCATCTTGAAAAATTTAATCCATGTGTAATATTCATGCTTAGTTACCATGGAAACTCACATAACAATAAAATTAACAATCTATTTGTGCATGAATGTAGTCGTCGTCGTGGAGATTTGAAATAACAACTTTCATTGTTGAAACAATGTAATACAACCTATGGTCTCAAGTTTTACGATAACATTGTATAAAAGTTCAAACTCGCATATCTCCGTTATTATAGAAGATACAGAAATGATTTTACACTTTATGTAATCAGGTCGAATCTCTCTATTGGCTCATACAGAAACATTTAATCAATGTGTAATATTCATGCTTACTTAAGAAGGAAACTCTCATAACAAAAAAGTAAACAATCTATTTAAGCGTGATTGTAGTCGTCGTCGTGGAGATTTGAAATAACCACTTTGATTGTTGAAACAATGTAATACAATCTTTGGCCTCACGTTTTGCGATAACACTATATAAAATTTCAAACTCGCATATCTCCCTTACAATAGGAGATACAGAAGTGACTTTACACTCAATGTAATCAGGTAGAATCTCTCTATTGGCCATCGCGAAATTTTTAATCCATGTGTAATATTCATGCTTAGTTACCATGGAAACTCACATAACAATAAAGTTAACAATGTATTTGTCAATGAATGTATTCGTCGTCGTGGAAATTTGAAATAACAACTTTGATTGTTGAAACAATGTAATACAACCTATGGCCTCACGTTTTACGATAACATTGTATAAAAGATCAAACTCGCATATCTCCGTTATTATAGAAGATACAGAAGTGATTTTACAGTTAATGTAATCAGGTCGAAGCTCTCTATTGGCCATCGGGAAATTTTAATCCATGTGTAATATTCATGCTTAGTTACCATGGAAACTCCCATTACAATAAAGTTAACAATCTAGTTGTGCATGAATGTAGTCGTCATCGTGGAGTTTTGAAATAACCACTTTGATTTTTGAAACAATGTAATACAAACTATGGCCTCACGTTTTACAATAACATTGTATAAAATTTCAAATTCGCATATCTCCGTTACAATAGGAGATAGAGAAGTGATTTTACACTCAATGTAATCAGGTCGAAGCTCTCTATTGGCCATCTTGAAAAATTTAATCCATGAGTAATATTCATGCTTAGTTACCATGGAAACTCTCATAACAATAAAGTAAACAATCTATTTTAGAATGATTGTATTCGTTGTCGTGGAGATTTGAAATAACCACTTTGATTGTAGAAACAATGTAATACAACCTATGGCCTCACGTTTTACGATAACATTATATGAAACTTCATACTCGCATATCTCCGTTACTATAGGAGTTACAGAAGTGATTTTACACTCAATGTAACCAGGTCGAAGCTCTCTTTTGGCCATAGGGAAATTTTAATCCATGTGTAATATTCATGCTTAGTTACCATGATAACTTTCATAACAATAAAGAAAACAAACTATTTGTGCGTGATTTTAGTCGTCGTCGTGGAGATTTGAAATAACCACTTTGATTGTTGAAATAATGTAATACAACCTATGGCCTCACGTTTTACGATAACATTGAATAAATGTTCCAACTCGCATATCTCCGTTATTATAGAAGATACAGAAGTGATTTTACACTTAATGTAATTAGGTAGAAGCTCTCTATTGGCCATCGGGAAATTTTTAATCCACGTGTAATATTCATGCTAAGTTACCATGGAAACTCACATAACAATAAATTTAACAATCTATTAGTGCATGAATGTAGTCGTCGTCGTGGAGATTTGAAATAACAACTTTGATTGTTGAAACAATGTATTACAACATATGGCCTCACGTTTTACGATAACATTGTATAAAAGTTCTAACTCGCATATCTCCGTTGTTATAGAAGATACAGAAGTGATTTTACACTTAATTTAATCAGGTCGAAGCTCTCTATTGGCCATCGTGAAATTTTAATGCATGTGTAATATTCATGCTTAGTTACCATTGAAACTCACATAACAATAAAGTTAACAATCTATTTGTGCATGAATGTAGTCGTCATCGTGGAGTTTTGAAATAACAACTTTGATTGTTGAAACAATGTAATACAAACTATGGCCTCACGTTTTACAATAACACTATATAAAATTTCAAACTCGCATATCTCCGTTACTATAGGAGATACAGAAGTGATTTTACACTCAATGTAATCAGGTCGAAGCTCTCTATTGGCCATCTGGAAAAATTTAATCCATGTGTAATATTCATGCTAAGTTACCATGGAAACTCTCATAACAATAAAGTAAACAATCTATTTGTGCATGAATGTAGTCGTCATCGTGGAGTTTTGAAATAACCACTTTGATTGTTGAAACAATGTAATACAAACTATGGCCTCACGTTTTACGATAACATTGTATAAAATTTCAAATTCGCATATCTCCGTTACAATAGGAGATAGAGAAGTGATTTTACACTCAATGTAATCAGGTCGAAGCTCTCTATTGGCCATCTTGAAAAATTTAATCCATGAGTAATATTCATGCTTAGTTACCATGGAAACTCTCATAACAATAAAGTAAACAATCTATTTTAGAATGATTGTATTCGTTGTCGTGGAGATTTGAAATAACCACTTTGATTGTTGAAACAATGTAATACAACCTATGGCCTCACGTTTTACGATAACATTATATAAAACTTCATACTCGCATATCTCCGTTACTATAGGAGTTACAGAAGTGATTTTACACTCAATGTAACCAGGTCGAAGCTCTCTTTTGGCCATAGGGAAATTTTAATCCATGTGTAATATTCATGCTTAGTTACCATGATAACTTTCATAACAATAAAGAAAACAAACTATTTGTGCGTGATTTTAGTCGTCGTCGTGGAGATTTGAAATAACCACTTTGATTGTTGAAACAATGTAATACAACCTATGGCCTCACGTTTTACGATAACATTATATAAAATTTCAAACTCGCATATCTCCGTTACTATAGGAGATACAGAAGTGATTTTACAATCAATGTAATCAGGTCGAAGCTCTCTATTGGCCATCGGGAAATTTTAATCCATGTGTAATATTCATGCTTAGTTACCATGGAAACTCACATAACAATAAAGTTAACATTCTATTTGTGCATGAATATAGTCGTCGTCGTGGAGATTTGAAATAACCACTTTGATTGTTGAAACAATGTAATACAACCTATGGCCTCAAGTTTTACGATAACATTGTATAAAAGTTCAAACTCGCATATCTCCGTTAATATTGAAGATACAGAACTGATTTTACAGTTAATGTAATCAGGTCGAAGCTCTCTACTAGCCATCGGGAAATTTTTAATCCGTGTGTAATATTAATGCTTAGTTACCAAGGAAACTCTCATAACAAAAAAGTAAACAATCTATTTAAGCGTGATTGTAGTCGTCGTCGTGGAGATTTGAAATAACCACTTTGATTGTTGAAACAATGTAATACAACCTATGGCCTCTCGTTTTACGATAACATTATATAAAATTTCAAACTCGCATATCTCCCTTACAATAGGAGATACAGAAGTGACTTTACACTCAATGTAATCAGGTCGAATCTCTCTATTGGCCATCGCGAAATTTTTAATCCATGTGTAATATTCATGCTTAGTTACCATGGAAACTCACATAACAATAAAGTTAACAATGTATTTGTGAATGAATGTATTCGTCGTCGTGGAAATTTGAAATAACAACTTTGATTGTTGAAACAATGTAATACAACCTATGGCCTCACGTTTTACGATAACATTGTATAAAAGATCAAACTCGCATATCTCCGTTATTATAGAAGATACAGAAGTGTTTTTACAGTTAATGTAATCAGGTCGAAGCTCTCTATTAGCCATCGGGAAATTTTTAATCCGTGTGTAATATTAATGCTTAGTTACCATTGAAACTCACATAACAATAAAATTAACAATCTATTAGTGCATGAATGTAGTCGTCGTCGTGGAGATTTGAAATAACAACTTTCATTTTTGAAACAATGTAATACAACCTATGGCCTCACGTTTTACGATAACACTATATAAAATTTCAAACTCGCATATCTCCGTTACTATAAGAGATACAGAAGTGATTTTACACTCAATGTAATCAGGTCGAAGCTCTCTATTGGCCATCTGGAAATATTTAATCCTTGTGTAATATTCATGCTTAGTTACCATGGAAACTCACATAACAATAAAGTTAACATTCTATTTGTGCATGAATGTAGTCGTCGTCGTGGAAATTTGAAATAACCACTTTGATTGTTGAAACAATGTAATACAATCTTTGGCCTCACGTTTTACGATAACATTATATAAAATTTCAAACTCGCATATCTCCGTTACTATTGGAGATACAGAAGTGATTTTACACTCAATGTAATCAGGTCGAAGCTCTCTATTGGCCATCGCGAAATTTTTAATCCATGTGTAATATTCATGCTTAGTTACCATGGAAACTCACATAACAATAAAATTAACATTCAATTTGTGCATGAATGTAGTCGTCGTCATGGAGATTTGAAATGACAACTTTCATTTTTGAAACAATGTAATACAACCTATGGCCTCACGTTTTACGATAACATTTTATAAATGTTCAAACTCGCATATCTCCGTTATTATAGAAGATACAGAAGTGATTTTACATTTAATGTAACCAGGTCGAAGCTCTCTTTTGGCCATAGTAAAATTTTAATCCATGTGTAATATTCATGCTTAGTTACCATGATAACTTTCATAACAATAAAGAAAACAAACTATTTGTGCATGATTTTAGTCGTCGTCGTGGAGATTTGAAATAACCACTTTGATTGTTGAAACAATGTAATACAACCTATGGCCTCACGTTTTACGATAACATTGAATAAATGCTCAAACTCGCATATCTCCGTTATTATAGAAGATACAGAAGTGATTTTACACTTAATGTAATTAGGTAGAAGCTCTCTATTGGCCATCGGGAAATTTTTAATCCACGTGTAATATTCATGCTAAGTTACCATGGAAACTCACATAACAATAAATTTAACAATCTATTAGTGCATGAATGTAGTCGTCGTCGTGGAGATTTGAAATAACAACTTTGATTGTTGAAACAATGTATTACAACCTATGGACTCACGTTTCACGATAACATTGTATAAAAGTTCTAACTCGTATATCTCCGTTGTTATAGAAGATACAGAAGTGATTTTACACTTAATTTAATCAGGTCGAAGCTCTCGATTGGCCATCGTGAAATTTTAATGCAATAATAATATAATGCTTAGTTACCATTGAAACTCACATAACAATAAAGTTAACAATCTATTTGTGCATGAATGTAGTCGTCATCGTGGAGTTTTGAAATAACAACTTTGATTGTTGAAACAATGTAATCCAACCTATGGCCTCACGTATTACGATAACATTGTATAAAGGTTCAAACTCGCATATCTCCGTTATTATAGAAGATACAGAGGTGATTTTACAGTTAATGTAATCAGGTCGAAGCTCTCTATTGGCCATCGGGAAATTTTAATCCATGTGTAATATTCATGCTTAGTTACCATGGAAACTCCCATTACAATAAAGTTATCAATCTATTTGTGCATGAATGTAGTCGTCATCGTGAGTTTTGAAATAACCACTTTGATTGTTGAAACAATGTAATACAAACTATGGCCTCAAGTTTTACGATAACATTGTATAAAATTTAAAACTCGCTTATCTCCGTTACGATAGGAGATAGAGAAGTGATTTTACACTCAATGTAATCAGGTCGAAGCTCTCTATTGGCCATCTTGAAAAATTTAATCCATGAGTAATATTCATGCTTAGTTACCATGGAAACTCTCATAACAATAAAGTAAACAATCTATTTTAGAATAATTGTAGTCGTTGTCGTGGTGATTTGAAATAACCACTTTGATTGTAGAAACAATTTAATACAACCTATGGCCTCACGTTTTACGATAACATTATATAAAACTTCATACTCGCATATCTCCGTTACTATAGGAGTTAAAGAAGTGATTTTACACTCAATGTAACCAGGTCGAAGCTCTCTTTTGGCCATAGGGAAATTTTAATCCATGTGTAATATTCATGCTTAGTTACCATGATAACTTTCATAACAATAAAGAAAACAAACTATTTGTGCATGATTTTAGTCGTCGTCGTGGAGATTTGAAATAACCACTTTGATTGTTGAAACAATGTAATACAACCTATGGCCTCACGTTTTACGATAACATTGAATAAATGTTCAAACTCGCATATGTCCGTTATTATAGAAGATACAGAAGTGATTTTACACTTAATGTAATTAGGTAGAAGCTCTCTATTGGCCATCGGGAAATTTTTAATCCACGTGTAATATTCATGCTAAGTTACCATGGAAACTCACATAACAATAAATTTAACAATCTATTAGTGCATGAATGTAGTCGTCGTCGTGGAGATTTGAAATAACAACTTTGATTGTTGAAACAATGTATTACAACCTATGGCCTCACGTTTTACGATAACATTGTATAAAAGTTCTAACTCGCATATCTCCGTTGTTATAGAAGATACAGAAGTGATTTTACACTTAATTTAATCAGGTCGAAGCTCTCTATTGGCCATCGTGAAATTTTAATGCATGTGTAATATTCATGCTTAGTTACCATTGAAACTCACTTAACAATAAAGTTAACAATCTATTTGTGCATGAATGTAGTCGTCATCGTGGAGTTTTGAAATAACAACTTTGATTGTTGAAACAATGTATTACAACCTATGGCCTCACGTTTTACGATAACATTGTATAAAAGTTCTAACTGGCATATCTCCGTTGTTATAGAAGATACAGAAGTGATTTTACACTTAATTTAATCAGTACGAAGCTCTCTATTGGCCATCTTGAAAAATTTAATCCATGTGTAATATTCATGCTTAGTTACCATGGAAACTCACATAACAATAAAATTAACAATCTATTTGTGCATGAATGTAGTCGTCGTCGTGGAGATTTGAAATAACAACTTTCATTGTTGAAACAATGTAATACAACCTATGGTCTCAAGTTTTACGATAACATTGTATAAAAGTTCAAACTCGCATATCTCCGTTATTATAGAAGATACAGAAATGATTTTACACTTTATGTAATCAGGTCGAATCTCTCTATTGGCTCATACAGAAACATTTAATCAATGTGTAATATTCATGCTTACTTAAGAAGGAAACTCTCATAACAAAAAAGTAAACAATGTATTTAAGCATGATTTTAGTTCGTCGTCGTGGAGATTTGAAATAACCACTTTGATTGTTGAAACAATGTAATACAACCTATGGCCTCACGTTTTACGATAACATTATATAAAATTTCAAACTCGCATATCTCCGTTACTATAGGAGATACAGAAGTGATTTTACAATCAATGTAATCAGGTCGAAGCTCTCTATTGGCCATCGGGAAATTTTAATCCATGTGTAATAGTCATGCTTAGTTACCATGGAAACTCACATAACAATAAAGTTAACATTCTATTTGTGCATGAATGTAGTCGTCGTCGTGGAGATTTGAAATAACAACTTTGATTGTTGAAACAATGTAATACAACCTATGGCCTCACGTTTTACGATAACATTGTATAAAAGTTCAAACTCGCATATCTCCGTTAATATTGAAGATACAGAACTGATTTTACAGTTAATGTAATCAGGTCGAAGCTCTCTATTAGCCATCGGGAAATTTTTAATCCGTGTGTAATATTAATGCTTAGTTACCAAGGAAACTCTCATAACAAAAAAGTAAACAATCTATTTAAGCGTGATTGTAGTCGTCGTCGTGGAGATTTGAAATAACCACTTTGATTATTGAAACAATGTAATACAATCTTTGGCCTCACGTTTTACGATAACACTATATAAAATTTCAAACTCGCATATCTCCGTTACTATAGGAGATACAGAAGTGATTTTACACTCAATGTAATCAGGTCGAAGCTCTCTATTGGCCATCTGGAAAAATTTAATCCAAGTGTAATATTCATGCTAAGTTACCATGGAAACTCTCATAACAATAAAGTAAACAAACTATTTGTGCATGATTGTAGTCGTCGTCGTGGAGATTTGAAATAACCACTTTGATTGTTGAAACAATGTAATACAACCTATGGCCTCTCGTTTTACGATAACATTATATAAAATTTCAAACTCGCATATCTCCCTTACAATAGGAGATACAGAAGTGATTTTACACTTAATGTAATTAGGTAGAAGCTCTCTATTGGCCATCGGGAAATTTTTAATCCACGTGTAATATTCATGCTAAGTTACCATGGAAACTCACATAACAATAAATTTAACAATCTATTAGTGAATGAATGTAGTCGTCCTCGTGGAGATTTGAAATAACAACTTTGATTGTTGAAACAATGTATTACAATTTATGGCCTTACCTTTTACGATAACATTGTATAAAAGTTCTAACTCGCATATCTCCGTTGTTATAGAAGATACAGAAGTGATTTTACACTTAATTTAATCAGGTCGAAGCTCTCTATTGGCCTTCGTGAAATTTTAATGCATGTGTAATATTCATGCTTAGTTACCATTGAAACTCACATAACAATAAAGTTAACAATCTATTTGTGCATGAATGTAGTCGTCATCCAGGAGTTTTGAAATAACAACTTTGATTGTTGAAACAATGTAATACAAAATATGGCCTCACGTTTTACAATAACATTATATAAAATTTCAAACTCGCATATCTCCGTTACAATAGGAGATACAGAAGTGATTTTACACTCAATGTAATCAGGTCGAAGCTCTCTATTGGTCATCTTGAAAAATTTAATCCATGTGTAATATTCATGCTTAGTTACCATGGAAACTCACATAACAATAAAGTTAACAATCTATTTGTGCATGAATGTAGTCGTCGTCGTGGAGATTTGAAATAACCACTTTGATTGTTGAAACAATGTAATACAATCTATGGCCTCACGTTTTGCGATAACATTATATAAAATTTCAAACTCGCATATCTCCGTTACTATAGGAGATACAGAAGTGATTTTACACTCAATGTAATCAGGTCGAAGCTCTCTATTGGCCTTCGGGAAAAATTTAATCCATGTGTAATATTCATGCTTGGTTACCATTTAAAATCTCATAACATTAAAGTTAACAATCTATTAGTGTATGATTGTAGTCGTCGTCGTGGAGATTTGAAATAACCACTTTGATTGTTGAAACAATGTAATACAACCTATGGCCTCACGTTTTGCGGTAACATTATATAAAATTTCAAACTCGCATATCTCCGTTACTATAGGAGATACAGAAGTGATTTTACACTCAATGTAATCAGGTCGAAGCTCTCTATTGGCCATCGGGAAAAATTTAATCCATATGTAATATTCATGCTTGGTTACCATGGAAAATCTCGTAACAATAAAATTAACAATCTATTTGTGCATGAAAGTAGTCGTCGTCGTGGAGATTTGAAATAACAACTTTGAGTGTTGAAACAATGTAATCCAACCTATGGCCTCACGTATTACGATAACATTGTATAAAGGTTCAAACTCGCATATCTCCGTTATTATAGAAGATACAGAAGTGATTTTACAGTTAATGTAATCAGGTCGAAGCTCTCTGTTGGCCATCGGGAAATTTTAATCCATGTGTAATATTCATGCTTAGTTACCATGGAAACTCCCATTACAATAAAGTTAACAATCTATTTGTGCATGAATGTAGTCGTCATCGTGGAGTTTTGAAATAACCACTTTGATTGTTGAAACAATGTAATACAAACTATGGCCTCACGTTTTACGATAACATTGTATAAAATTTCAAATTCGCATATCTCCGTTACAATAGGAGATAGAGAAGTGATTTTACACTCAATGTAATCAGGTCGAAGCTCTCTATTGGCCATCTTGAAAAATTTAATCCATGAGTAATATTCATGCTTAGTTACCATGGAAACTCTCATAACAATAAAGTAAACAATCTATTTTAGAATGATTGTATTCGTTGTCGTGGAGATTTGAAATAACCACTTTGATTGTTGAAACAATGTAATACAACCTATGGCCTCACGTTTTACGATAACATTATATAAAACTTCATACTCGCATATCTCCGTTACTATAGGAGTTACAGAAGTGATTTTATACTCAATGTAACCAGGTCGAAGCTCTATTTTGGCCATAGGGAAATTTTAATCCATGTGTAATATTCATGCTTAGTTACCATGATAACTTTCATAACAATAAAGAAAACAAACTATTTGTGCATGATTTTAGTCGTCGTCGTGGAGATTTGAAATAACCACTTTGATTGTTGAAACAATGTAACACAACCTATGGCCTCACGTTTTACGATAACATTGAATAAATGTTCAAACTCGCATATCTCCGTTATTATAGAAGATACAGAAGTGATTTTACACTTAATGTAATTAGGTAGAAGCTCTCTATTGGCCATCGGGAAATTTTTAATCCACGTGTAATATTCTTGCTAAGTTACCATGGAAACTCACATAACAATAAATTTAACAATCTATTAGTGCATGAATGTAGTCGTCGTCGTGGAGATTTGAAATAACAACTTTGATTGTTGAAACAATGTATTACAACATATGGCCTCACGTTTTACGATAACATTGTATAAAAGTTCTAACTCGCATATCTCCGTTGTTATAGAAGATACAGAAGTGATTTTACACTTAATTTAATCAGGTCGAAGCTCTCTATTGGCCATCGTGAAATTTTAATGCATGTGTATTATTCATGCTTAGTTACCATTGAAACTCACATAACAATAAAGTTAACAATCTATTTGTGCATGAATGTAGTCGTCATCGTGGAGTTTTGAAATAACAACTTTGATTGTTGAAACAATGTAATACAAACTATGGCCTCACGTTTTACAATAACATTATATAAAATTTCAAACTCGCATATCTCCGTTACAATAGGAGATACAGAAGTGATTTTACACTCAATGTAATCAGGTCGAAGCTCTCTATTGGCCATCTTGAAAAATTTAATCCATGTGTAATATTCATGCTTAGTTACCATGGAAACTCACATAACAATAAAATTAACAATCTATTTGTGCATGAATGTAGTCGTCGTCGTGGAGATTTGAAATAACAACTTTCATTGTTGAAACAATGTAATACAACCTATGGTCTCAAGTTTTACGATAACATTGTATAAAAGTTCAAACTCGCATATCTCCGTTATTATAGAAGATACAGAAATGATTTTACACTTTATGTAATCAGGTCGAATCTCTCTATTGGCTCATACAGAAACATTTAATCAATGTGTAATATTCATGCTTACTTAAGAAGGAAACTCTCATAACAAAAAAGTAAACAATGTATTTAAGCATGATTGTAGTCGTCGTCGTGGAGATTTGAAATAACCACTTTGATTGTTGAAACAATGTAATACAACCTATGGCCTCACGTTTTACGATAACATTATATAAAATTTCAAACTCGCATATCTCCGTTACTATAGGAGATACAGAAGTGATTTTACAATCAATGTAATCAGGTCGAAGCTCTCTATTGGCCATCGGGAAATTTTAATCCATGTGTAATATTCATGCTTAGTTACCATGGAAACTCACATAACAATAAAGTTAACATTCTATTTGTGCATGAATATAGTCGTCGTCGTGGAGATTTGAAATAACCACTTTGATTGTTGAAACAATGTAATACAATCTATGGCCTCACGTTTTACGATAACATTGTATAAAAGTTCAAACTCGCATATCTCCGTTAATATTGAAGATACAGAACTGATTTTACAGTTAATGTAATCAGGTCGAAGCTCTCTATTAGCCATCGGGAAATTTTTAATCCGTGTGTAATATTAATGCTTAGTTACCAAGGAAACTCTCATAACAAAAAAGTAAACAATCTATTTAAGCGTGATTGTAGTCGTCGTCGTGGAGATTTGAAATAACCACTTTGATTGTTGAAACAATGTAATACAATCTTTGGCCTCACGTTTTGCGATAACACTATATAAAATTTCAAACTCGCATATCTCCGTTACTATAGGAGATACACAAGTGATTTTACACTCAATGTAATCAGGTCGAAGCTCTCTATTGGCCATCTGGAAAAATTTAATCCATGTGTAATATTCATGCTAAGTTACCATGGAAACTCTCATAACAATAAAGTAAACAATCTATTTGTGCATGATTGTAGTCGTCGTCGTGGAGATTTGAAATAACCACTTTGATTGTTGAAACAATGTAATACAACCTATGGACTCTCGTTTTACGATAACATTATATAAAATTTCAAACTCGCATATCTCCCTTACAATAGGAGATACAGAAGTGACTTTACACTCAATGTAATCAGGTAGAATCTCTCTATTGGCCATCGCGAAATTTTTAATCCATGTGTAATATTCATGCTTAGTTACCATGGAAACTCACATAACAATAAAGTTAACAATGTATTTGTCAATGAATGTATTCGTCGTCGTGGAAATTTGAAATAACAACTTTGATTGTTGAAACAATGTAATACAACCTATGGCCTCACGTTTTACGATAACATTGTATAAAAGATCAAACTCGCATATCTCCGTTATTATAGAAGATACAGAAGTGATTTTACAGTTAATGTAATCAGGTCGAAGCTCTCTATTGGCCATCGGGAAATTTTAATCCATGTGTAATATTCATGCTTAGTTACCATGGAAACTCCCATTACAATAAAGTTAACAATCTAGTTGTGCATGAATGTAGTCGTCATCGTGGAGTTTTGAAATAACCACTTTGATTTTTGAAACAATGTAATACAAACTATGGCCTCACGTTTTACAATAACATTGTATAAAATTTCAAATTCGCATATCTCCGTTACAATAGGAGATAGAGAAGTGATTTTACACTCAATGTAATCAGGTCGAAGCTCTCTATTGGCCATCTTGAAAAATTTAATCCATGAGTAATATTCATGCTTAGTTACCATGGAAACTCTCATAACAATAAAGTAAACAATCTATTTTAGAATGATTGTATTCGTTGTCGTGGAGATTTGAAATAACCACTTTGATTGTTGAAACAATGTAATACAACCTATGGCCTCACGTTTTACGATAACATTATATAAAACTTCATACTCGCATATCTCCGTTACTATAGGAGTTACAGAAGTGATTTTACACTCAATGTAACCAGGTCGAAGCTCTCTTTTGGCCATAGGGAAATTTTAATCCATGTGTAATATTCATGCTTAGTTACCATGATAACTTTCATAACAATAAAGAAAACAAACTATTTGTGCGTGATTTTAGTCGTCGTCGTGGAGATTTGAAATAACCACTTTGATTGTTGAAACAATGTAATACAACCTATGGCCTCACGTTTTACGATAACATTGAATAAATGTTCCAACTCGCATATCTCCGTTATTATAGAAGATACAGAAGTGATTTTACACTTAATGTAATTAGGTAGAAGCTCTCTATTGGCCATCGGGAAATTTTTAATCCACGTGTAATATTCATGCTAAGTTACCATGGAAACTCACATAACAATAAATTTAACAATCTATTAGTGCATGAATGTAGTCGTCGTCGTGGAGATTTGAAATAACAACTTTGATTGTTGAAACAATGTATTACAACATATGGCCTCACGTTTTACGATAACATTGTATAAAAGTTCTAACTCGCATATCTCCGTTGTTATAGAAGATACAGAAGTGATTTTACACTTAATTTAATCAGGTCGAAGCTCTCTATTGGCCATCGTGAAATTTTAATGCATGTGTAATATTCATGCTTAGTTACCATTGAAACTCACATAACAATAAAGTTAACAATCTATTTGTGCATGAATGTAGTCGTCATCGTGGAGTTTTGAAATAACAACTTTGATTGTTGAAACAATGTAATACAAACTATGGCCTCACGTTTTACAATAACACTATATAAAATTTCAAACTCGCATATCTCCGTTACTATAGGAGATACAGAAGTGATTTTACACTCAATGTAATCAGGTCGAAGCTCTCTATTGGCCATCTGGAAAAATTTAATCCATGTGTAATATTCATGCTAAGTTACCATGGAAACTCTCATAACAATAAAGTAAACAATCTATTTGTGCATGAATGTAGTCGTCATCGTGGAGTTTTGAAATAACCACTTTGATTGTTGAAACAATGTAATACAAACTATGGCCTCACGTTTTACGATAACATTGTATAAAATTTCAAATTCGCATATCTCCGTTACAATAGGAGATAGAGAAGTGATTTTACACTCAATGTAATCAGGTCGAAGCTCTCTATTGGCCATCTTGAAAAATTTAATCCATGAGTAATATTCATGCTTAGTTACCATGGAAACTCTCATAACAATAAAGTAAACAATCTATTTTAGAATGATTGTATTCGTTGTCGTGGAGATTTGAAATAACCACTTTGATTGTTGAAACAATGTAATACAACCTATGGCCTCACGTTTTACGATAACATTATATAAAACTTCATACTCGCATATCTCCGTTACTATAGGAGTTACAGAAGTGATTTTACACTCAATGTAACCAGGTCGAAGCTCTCTTTTGGCCATAGGGAAATTTTAATCCATGTGTAATATTCATGCTTAGTTACCATGATAACTTTCATAACAATAAAGAAAACAAACTATTTGTGCGTGATTTTAGTCGTCGTCGTGGAGATTTGAAATAACCACTTTGATTGTTGAAACAATGTAATACAACCTATGGCCTCACGTTTTACGATAACATTATATAAAATTTCAAACTCGCATATCTCCGTTACTATAGGAGATACAGAAGTGATTTTACAATCAATGTAATCAGGTCGAAGCTCTCTATTGGCCATCGGGAAATTTTAATCCATGTGTAATATTCATGCTTAGTTACCATGGAAACTCACATAACAATAAAGTTAACATTCTATTTGTGCATGAATATAGTCGTCGTCGTGGAGATTTGAAATAACCACTTTGATTGTTGAAACAATGTAATACAACCTATGGCCTCACGTTTTACGATAACATTGTATAAAAGTTCAAACTCGCATATCTCCGTTAATATTGAAGATACAGAACTGATTTTACAGTTAATGTAATCAGGTCGAAGCTCTCTACTAGCCATCGGGAAATTTTTAATCCGTGTGTAATATTAATGCTTAGTTACCAAGGAAACTCTCATAACAAAAAAGTAAACAATCTATTTAAGCGTGATTGTAGTCATCGTCGTGGAGATTTGAAATAACCACTTTGATTGTTGAAACAATGTAATACAACCTATGGCCTCTCGTTTTACGATAACATTATATAAAATTTCAAACTCGCATATCTCCCTTACAATAGGAGATACAGAAGTGACTTTACACTCAATGTAATCAGGTCGAATCTCTCTATTGGCCATCGCGAAATTTTTAATCCATGTGTAATATTCATGCTTAGTTACCATGGAAACTCACATAACAATAAAGTTAACAATGTATTTGTGAATGAATGTATTCGTCGTCGTGGAAATTTGAAATAACAACTTTGATTGTTGAAACAATGTAATACAACCTATGGCCTCACGTTTTACGATAACATTGTATAAAAGATCAAACTCGCATATCTCCGTTATTATAGAAGATACAGAAGTGTTTTTACAGTTAATGTAATCAGGTCGAAGCTCTCTATTAGCCATCGGGAAATTTTTAATCCGTGTGTAATATTAATGCTTAGTTACCATTGAAACTCACATAACAATAAAATTAACAATCTATTAGTGCATGAATGTAGTCGTCGTCGTGGAGATTTGAAATAACAACTTTCATTTTTGAAACAATGTAATACAACCTATGGCCTCACGTTTTACGATAACACTATATAAAATTTCAAACTCGCATATCTCCGTTACTATAAGAGATACAGAAGTGATTTTACACTCAATGTAATCAGGTCGAAGCTCTCTATTGGCCATCTGGAAATATTTAATCCTTGTGTAATATTCATGCTTAGTTACCATGGAAACTCACATAACAATAAAGTTAACATTCTATTTGTGCATGAATGTAGTCGTCGTCGTGGAAATTTGAAATAACCACTTTGATTGTTGAAACAATGTAATACAATCTTTGGCCTCACGTTTTACGATAACATTATATAAAATTTCAAACTCACATATCTCCGTTACTATTGGAGATACAGAAGTGATTTTACACTCAATGTAATCAGGTCGAAGCTCTCTATTGGCCATCGCGAAATTTTTAATCCATGTGTAATATTCATGCTTAGTTACCATGGAAACTCACATAACAATAAAATTAACATTCAATTTGTGCATGAATGTAGTCGTCGTCATGGAGATTTGAAATGACAACTTTCATTTTTGAAACAATGTAATACAACCTATGGCCTCACGTTTTACGATAACATTTTATAAATGTTCAAACTCGCATATCTCCGTTATTATAGAAGATACAGAAGTGATTTTACATTTAATGTAACCAGGTCGAAGCTCTCTTTTGGCCATAGTAAAATTTTAATCCATGTGTAATATTCATGCTTAGTTACCATGATAACTTTCATAACAATAAAGAAAACAAACTATTTGTGCATGATTTTAGTCGTCGTCGTGGAGATTTGAAATAACCACTTTGATTGTTGAAACAATGTAATACAACCTATGGCCTCACGTTTTACGATAACATTGAATAAATGCTCAAACTCGCATATCTCCGTTATTATAGAAGATACAGAAGTGATTTTACACTTAATGTAATTAGGTAGAAGCTCTCTATTGGCCATCGGGAAATTTTTAATCCACGTGTAATATTCATGCTAAGTTACCATGGAAACTCACATAACAATAAATTTAACAATCTATTAGTGCATGAATGTAGTCGTCGTCGTGGAGATTTGAAATAACAACTTTGATTGTTGAAACAATGTATTACAACCTATGGACTCACGTTTCACGATAACATTGTATAAAAGTTCTAACTCGTATATCTCCGTTGTTATAGAAGATACAGAAGTGATTTTACACTTAATTTAATCAGGTCGAAGCTCTCGATTGGCCATCGTGAAATTTTAATGCAATAATAATATAATGCTTAGTTACCATTGAAACTCACATAACAATAAAGTTAACAATCTATTTGTGCATGAATGTAGTCGTCATCGTGGAGTTTTGAAATAACAACTTTGATTGTTGAAACAATGTAATCCAACCTATGGCCTCACGTATTACGATAACATTGTATAAAGGTTCAAACTCGCATATCTCCGTTATTATAGAAGATACAGAGGTGATTTTACAGTTAATGTAATCAGGTCGAAGCTCTCTATTGGCCATCGGGAAATTTTAATCCATGTGTAATATTCATGCTTAGTTACCATGGAAACTCCCATTACAATAAAGTTATCAATCTATTTGTGCATGAATGTAGTCGTCATCGTGAGTTTTGAAATAACCACTTTGATTGTTGAAACAATGTAATACAAACTATGGCCTCAAGTTTTACGATAACATTGTATAAAATTTAAAACTCGCTTATCTCCGTTACGATAGGAGATAGAGAAGTGATTTTACACTCAATGTAATCAGGTCGAAGCTCTCTATTGGCCATCTTGAAAAATTTAATCCATGAGTAATATTCATGCTTAGTTACCATGGAAACTCTCATAACAATAAAGTAAACAATCTATTTTAGAATAATTGTAGTCGTTGTCGTGGTGATTTGAAATAACCACTTTGATTGTTGAAACAATTTAATACAACCTATGGCCTCACGTTTTACGATAACATTATATAAAACTTCATACTCGCATATCTCCGTTACTATAGGAGTTAAAGAAGTGATTTTACACTCAATGTAACCAGGTCGAAGCTCTCTTTTGGCCATAGGGAAATTTTAATCCATGTGTAATATTCATGCTTAGTTACCATGATAACTTTCATAACAATAAAGAAAACAAACTATTTGTGCATGATTTTAGTCGTCGTCGTGGAGATTTGAAATAACCACTTTGATTGTTGAAACAATGTAATACAACCTATGGCCTCACGTTTTACGATAACATTGAATAAATGTTCAAACTCGCATATCTCCGTTATTATAGAAGATACAGAAGTGATTTTACACTTAATGTAATTAGGTAGAAGCTCTCTATTGGCCATCGGGAAATTTTTAATCCACGTGTAATATTCATGCTAAGTTACCATGGAAACTCACATAACAATAAATTTAACAATCTATTAGTGCATGAATGTAGTCGTCGTCGTGGAGATTTGAAATAACAACTTTGATTGTTGAAACAATGTATTACAACCTATGGCCTCACGTTTTACGATAACATTGTATAAAAGTTCTAACTCGCATATCTCCGTTGTTATAGAAGATACAGAAGTGATTTTACACTTAATTTAATCAGGTCGAAGCTCTCTATTGGCCATCGTGAAATTTTAATGCATGTGTAATATTCATGCTTAGTTACCATTGAAACTCACTTAACAATAAAGTTAACAATCTATTTGTGCATGAATGTAGTCGTCATCGTGGAGTTTTGAAATAACAACTTTGATTGTTGAAACAATGTATTACAACCTATGGCCTCACGTTTTACGATAGCATTGTATAAAAGTTCTAACTGGCATATCTCCGTTGTTATAGAAGATACAGAAGTGATTTTACACTTAATTTAATCAGTACGAAGCTCTCTATTGGCCATCTTGAAAAATTTAATCCATGTGTAATATTCATGCTTAGTTACCATGGAAACTCACATAACAATAAAATTAACAATCTATTTGTGCATGAATGTAGTCGTCGTCGTGGAGATTTGAAATAACAACTTTCATTGTTGAAACAATGTAATACAACCTATGGTCTCAAGTTTTACGATAACATTGTATAAAAGTTCAAACTCGCATATCTCCGTTATTATAGAAGATACAGAAATGATTTTACACTTTATGTAATCAGGTCGAATCTCTCTATTGGCTCATACAGAAACATTTAATCAATGTGTAATATTCATGCTTACTTAAGAAGGAAACTCTCATAACAAAAAAGTAAACAATGTATTTAAGCATGATTTTAGTTCGTCGTCGTGGAGATTTGAAATAACCACTTTGATTGTTGAAACAATGTAATACAACCTATGGCCTCACGTTTTACGATAACATTATATAAAATTTCAAACTCGCATATCTCCGTTACTATAGGAGATACAGAAGTGATTTTACAATCAATGTAATCAGGTCGAAGCTCTCTATTGGCCATCGGGAAATTTTAATCCATGTGTAATAGTCATGCTTAGTTACCATGGAAACTCACATAACAATAAAGTTAACATTCTATTTGTGCATGAATGTAGTCGTCGTCGTGGAGATTTGAAATAACAACTTTGATTGTTGAAACAATGTAATACAACCTATGGCCTCACGTTTTACGATAACATTGTATAAAAGTTCAAACTCGCATATCTCCGTTAATATTGAAGATACAGAACTGATTTTACAGTTAATGTAATCAGGTCGAAGCTCTCTATTAGCCATCGGGAAATTTTTAATCCGTGTGTAATATTAATGCTTAGTTACCAAGGAAACTCTCATAACAAAAAAGTAAACAATCTATTTAAGCGTGATTGTAGTCGTCGTCGTGGAGATTTGAAATAACCACTTTGATTATTGAAACAATGTAATACAATCTTTGGCCTCACGTTTTACGATAACACTATATAAAATTTCAAACTCGCATATCTCCGTTACTATAGGAGATACAGAAGTGATTTTACACTCAATGTAATCAGGTCGAAGCTCTCTATTGGCCATCTGGAAAAATTTAATCCAAGTGTAATATTCATGCTAAGTTACCATGGAAACTCTCATAACAATAAAGTAAACAAACTATTTGTGCATGATTGTAGTCGTCGTCGTGGAGATTTGAAATAACCACTTTGATTGTTGAAACAATGTAATACAACCTATGGCCTCTCGTTTTACGATAACATTATATAAAATTTCAAACTCGCATATCTCCCTTACAATAGGAGATACAGAAGTGACTTTACACTCAATGTAATCAGGTCGAATCTCTCTATTGGCCATCGCGAAATTTTTAATCCATGTGTAATATTCATGCTTAGTTACCATGGAAACTCACATAACAATAAAGTTAACAATGTATTTGTGCATGAATATAGTCGTCGTCGTGGAGATTTGAAATAACCACTTTGATTGTTGAAACAATGTAATACAACCTATGGCCTCACGTTTTACGATAACATTGTATAAAAGTTCAAACTCGCATATCTCCGTTAATATTGAAGATACAGAACTGATTTTACAGTTAATGTAATCAGGTCGAAGCTCTCTATTAGCCATCGGGAAATTTTTAATCCGTGTGTAATATTAATGCTTAGTTACCAAGGAAACTCTCATAACAAAAAAGTAAACAATCTATTTAAGCGTGATTGTAGTCGTCGTCGTGGAGATTTGAAATAACCACTTTGATTGTTGAAACAATGTAATACAATCTTTGGCCTCACGTTTTACGATAACACTATATAAAATTTCAAACTCGCATATCTCCGTTACTATAGGAGATACAGAAGTGATTTTACACTCAATGTAATCAGGTCGAAGCTCTCTATTGGCCATCTGGAAAAATTTAATCCAAGTGTAATATTCATGCTAAGTTACCATGGAAACTCTCATAACAATAAAGTAAACAAACTATTTGTGCATGATTGTAGTCGTCGTCGTGGAGATTTGAAATAACCACTTTGATTGTTGAGACAATGTAATACAACCTATGGCCTCTCGTTTTACGATAACATTATATAAAATTTCAAACTCGCATATCTCCCTTACAATAGGAGATACAGAAGTGACTTTACACTCAATGTAATCAGGTCGAATCTCTCTATTAGCCATCGGGAAATTTTTAATCCAAGTGTAATATTCATGCTAAGTTACCATGGAAACTCACATAACAATAAAGTTAACAATGTATTTGTGAATGAATGTATTCGTCGTCGTGGAAATTTGAAATAACAACTTTGATTGTTGAAACAATGTAATACAACCTATGGCCTCACGTTTTACGATAACATTGTATAAAAGATCAAACTCGCATATCTCCGTTATTATAGAAGATACAGAAGTGTTTTTACAGTTAATGTAATCAGGTCGAAGCTCTCTATTAGCCATCGGGAAATTTTTAATCCGTGTGTAATATTAATGCTTAGTTACCATTGAAACTCACATAACAATAAAATTAACAATCTATTAGTGCATGAATGTAGTCGTCGTCGTGGAGATTTGAAATAACAACTTTCATTTTTGAAACAATGTAATACAACCTATGGCCTCACGTTTTACGATAACACTATATAAAATTTCAAACTCGCATATCTCCGTTACTATAAGAGATACAGAAGTGATTTTACACTCAATGTAATCAGGTCGAAGCTCTCTATTGGCCATCTGGAAATATTTAATCCATGTGTAATATTCATGCTTAGTTACCATGGAAACTCACAAAACAATAAAGTTAACATTCTATTTGTGCATGAATGTAGTCGTCGTCGTGGAAATTTGAAATAACCACTTTGATTGTTGAAACAATGTAATACAATCTTTGGCCTCACGTTTTACGATAACACTATATAAAATTTCAAACTCGCATATCTCCGTTACTATAGGAGATACAGAAGTGATTTTACAATCAATGTAATCAGGTCGAAGCTTTCTATTGGCCATCGCGAAATTTTTAATCCATGTGTAATATTCATGCTTAGTTACCATGGAAACTCACATAACAATAAAATTAACAATCTATTTGTGCATGAATGTAGTCGTCGTCGTGGAGATTTGAAATGACAACTTTCATTTTTGAAACAATGTAATACAACCTATGGCCTCACGTTTTACGATAACATTTTATAAAAGTTCAAACTCGCATATCTCCGTTATTATAGAAGATACAGAAGTGATTTTACACTTAATGTAACCAGGTCGAAGCTCTCTTTTGGCCATAGAAAAATTTTAATCCATGTGTAATATTCATGCTTAGTTACCATGATAACTTTCATAACAATAAAGAAAACAAACTATTTGTGCATGATTTTAGTCGTCGTCGTGGAGATTTGAAATAACCACTTTGATTGTTGAAACGATGTAATACAACCTATGGCCTCACGTTTTACGATAACATTGAATAAATGTTCAAACTCGCATATCTCCGTTATTATAGAAGATACAGAAGTGATTTTACACTTAATGTAATTAGGTAGAAGCTCTCTATTGGCCATCGGGAAATTTTTAATCCACGTGTAATATTCATGCTAAGTTACCATGGAAACTCACATAACAATAAATTTAACAATCTATTAGTGCATGAATGTAGTCGTCGTCGTGGAGATTTGAAATAACAACTTTGATTGTTGAAACAATGTATTACAACCTATGGCCTCACGTTTTACGATAACATTGTATAAAAGTTCTAACTCGCATATCTCCGTTGTTATAGAAGATACAGAAGTGATTTTACACTTAATTTAATCAGGTCGAAGTTCTCGATTGGCCATCGTGAAATTTTAATGCAATAATAATATAATGCTTAGTTACCATTGAAACTCACATAACAATAAAGTTAACAATCTATTTGTGCATGAATGTAGTCGTCATCGTGGAGTTTTGAAATAACAACTTTGATTGTTGAAACAATGTAATACAAACTATGGTCTCAAGTTTTACGATAACATTGTATAAAAGTTCAAACTCGCATATCTCCGTTATTATAGAAGATACAGAAATGATTTTACACTTTATGTAATCAGGTCGAATCTCTCTATTGGCTCATACAGAAACATTTAATCAATGTGTAATATTCATGCTTCCTTAAGAAGGAAATTCTCATAACAAAAAAGTAAACAATCTATTTGTGCATGATTTTAGTCGTCGTCGTGGAGATTTGAAATAACAACTTTGATTGTTGAAACAATGTATTACAACCTATGGCCTCACGTTTTACGATAACATTGTATAAAATTTCTAACTCGCATATCTCCGTTGTTATAGACGATACAGAAGTGATTTTACACTTAATTTAATCAGGTCGAAGCTCTCGATTGGCCATCGTGAAATTTTAATGCAATAATAATATAATGCTTAGTTACCATTGAAACTCACATAACAATAAAGTTAACAATCTATTTGTGCATGAATGTAGTCGTCATCGTGGAGTTTTGAAATAACAACTTTGATTGTTGAAACAATGTAATACAAACTATGGCCTCACGTTTTACAATAACATTATATAAAATTTCAAACTCGCATATCTCCGTTACAATAGGAGATACAGAAGTGATTTTACACTCAATGTAATCAGGTCGAAGCTCTCTATTGGCCATCTTGAAAAATTTAATCCATGTGTAATATTCATGCTTAGTTACCGTGGAAACTCACATAACAATAAAATTAACAATCTATTTGTGCATGAATGTAGTCGTCGTCGTGGAGATTTGAAATAACAACTTTCATTGTTGAAACAATGTAATACAACCTATGGTCTCAAGTTTTACGATAACATTGTATAAAAGTTCAAACTCGCATATCTCCGTTATTATAGAAGATACAGAAATGATTTTACACTTTATGTAATCAGGTCGAATCTCTCTATTGGCTCATACAGAAACATTTAATCAATGTGTAATATTCATGCTTACTTAACAAGGAAACTCTCATAACAAAAAAGTAAACAATCTATTTAAGCATGATTGTAGTCGTCGTCGTGGAGATTTGAAATAACCACTTTGATTGTTGAAACAATGTAATACAACCTATGGCCTCACGTTTTACGATAACATTATATAAAATTTCAAACTCGCATATCTCCGTTACTATAGGAGATACAGAAGTGATTTTACAATCAATGTAATCAGGTCTAAGCTCTCTATTGGCCATCGGGAAATTTTAATCCATGTGTAATATTCATGCTTAGTTACCATGGAAACTCACATAACAATAAAGTTAACATTCTATTTGTGCATGAATGTAGTCGTCGTCGTGGAGATTTGAAATAACCACTTTGATTGTTGAAACAATGTAATACAACCTATGGCCTCACGTTTTACGATAACATTATATAAAATTTAATAGTAGCATATCTCCGTTACTATAGGCGATACAAAGGTGATTTTACACTCAATGTAATCAGGTCGAAGATCTCTATTTGCTCATCAGGAAAAATTTAATCCTTTTGTAATATTCATGCTTAGTTACCATGGAAATTCTCATAACAATAAAGTAAACAATCTATTTGTGCATAATTGTAGTCATCGTCGTGGAGATTTGAAATAACCACTCTGATTGTTGAAACAATGTAATACAACCTATGGCCTCACGTTTTACGATAACATTATATAAAATTTCAAACTCGCATATCTCCGTTACTATAGGAGATACAAAGGCGATTTTACATTAAATGTAATCAGGTGGAAGATCTCTATTTGCTCATCAGGAAAAATTTAATCCTTTTGTAATATTCATGCTTAGTTACCATGGAAATTCTCATAACAATAAAGTAAACAATCTATTTGTGCATGATTGTAGTCGTCGTCGTGGAGATTTGAAATAACCACTCTGATTGTTGAAACAATGTAATACAACGTATGGCCTCACGTTTTACGATAACATTGTATAAAAGTTCTAACTCGCATATCTCCGTTAATATTGAAGATACAGAACTGATTTTACAGTTAATGTAATCAGGTCGAAGCTCTCTATTAGCCATCGGGAAATTTTTAATCCGTGTGTAATATTAATGCTTAGTTACCAAGGAAACTCTCATAACAAAAAAGTAAACAATCTATTTAAGCGTGATTGTAGTCGTCGTCGTGGAGATTTGAAATAACCACTTTGATTGTTGAAACAATGTAATACAATCTTTGGCCTCACGTTTTACGATAACACTATATAAAATTTCAAACTCGCATATCTCCGTTACTATAGGAGATACAGAAGTGATTTTACACTCAATGTAATCAGGTCGAAGCTCTCTATTGGCCATCTGGAAAAATTTAATCCATGTGTAATATTCATGCTAAGTTACCATGGAAACTCTCATAACAATAAAGTAAACAATCTATTTGTGCATGATTGTAGTCGTCGTCGTGGAGATTTGAAATAACCACTTTGATTGTTGAAACAATGTAATACAACCTATGGCCTCTCGTTTTACGATAACATTATATAAAATTTCAAACTCGCATATCTCCGTTATTATAGGAGATACAGAAGTGATTTTACAATCAATGTAATCAGGTCGACGCTCTCTATTGGCCATCGGGAAATTTTAATCCATGTGTAATAGTCATGCTTAGTTACCATGGAAACTCACATAACAATAAAATTAACAATCTATTTGTGCATGAATGTAGTCGTCGTCGTGGAGATTTGAAATAACAACTTTCATTGTTGAAACAATGTAATACAACCTATGGTCTCAAGTTTTACGATAACATTGTATAAAAGTTCAAACTCGCATATCTCCGTTATTATAGAAGATACAGAAATGATTTTACACTTTATGTAATCAGGTCGAATCTCTCTATTGGCTCATACAGAAACATTTAATCAATGTGTAATATTCATGCTTACTTAAGAAGGAAGTAGTGGGGTTGACTGTACTATAAACCCACGAAAGTATGAACCCCCCTCAAGCATCTTTGCTATACTTAAAACAAGCTCAACATGCCCATATGAGCTTTTTGCTCTAGTGTGGAATCTTTTCTAATCCAATATTTTTGTAAAAAATGCCCTCGGGAATTTCTCGGAAAGTATGACCCCCTCAGATTGATGAGGTTACACTTACAAAAGGCACTTCTGTGAGATTGTTGTCCATAAATTTGTTAAAAATATGCCCCTCTTGTGGCCACACTTAAAACTAGGCCATACACACACACACACACACACACACACACACACACACACACACACACACACACACACACACACACACACATATTTACTTCTGGTTTAAGTTCAATTGGATACCAGGTTCAAATTGTTTATCTAATATTAAAACAATGTAATTCTTCTAGAATTGCTCCGTGACTCTCTCATTTCTTACATCATAAACATATGATTTTTCCCCTATGAGAATAACACTACATATGGTGTCATCGGGTAATGCCTCGTGGAATTCACAGATAATTTTAATGTTTGTCCTGTCATTCACCACAACCTGTTTCCTTTTTGAAGTGTTGATTACAAACATGGGCCTCCGTGCTTTGAATTCATCTGGAGTGTAATACATGTCAGTATTGCCTGTAGTGACCCTCTTGAAAGCCGAAAAAGCCTCATATAATTTGAGAAAATCACCCTTGGACATGTCTAAATTATAATTTTCTCTAGGAAAAACCTCATTTCTGCCATTTTTAAGATAAATGTTTTTGATGTTGCAGCTATCAAATTTACTTGAATTTTTTTCCTGATTATTGTGTCTTCCAGTCTGAAACAATACCACCACAAAATCAGGCATGTCATATTGTATGCTGGAAAATGAATTTGTGGCATCAAATTCATAATCAGTACCAGTGGCAACCTTCTGTACGCATTGATATGTATAAAATTGCAGAGGAATGTGTGGATTTTTTAGGATATCAGCTTTGTATTTAAGAGCATAGCTGGCCTCATATTCAACAACAGGGATTCTTAACTCCATAGTCTGAATAATGCATTTGCCTTCATCAGGTAGGGTATTAGGCAGAGCTTTCCCTGTAGAGTTTATTGCACTGTACCTCATCAAAGCATTATTATCATTTGCAGCTCTTCTAAATGTAATTCTTAACCCACCCTTCCACATGATATCTTTGTAATCTGAGAAGAATCCTGGCAACAGGCGCATGGGGAACAGCACTGTGTGGCTCTTGGATAATATCTTATCACCAGCTTCAAATCCGCCTATTTTGTAGTATGAAGCCTCGGTTTTGGATAATTTTAATGTGGCCAAAGCTGTGGAGGTAATGCCGGGATAATCCACTCTGTTTATAACAACTCCATGCTTTCTGATCTCAATTTCAGAGAACAGATGCGGCACAAAATTATCTACCAATCTTATATTCGAATTTGCCGGATAATCTGTTCCATCCAGCTTCACAACATCAAATTTGATGTATAGATCTGCTCTGTGGGGGTGTATAAAGCCGTCCCCTACATCAAGATCAACCTCAACCTCCGTGTTGGGTTGATTTAAATTTGCAAATGTCCTCCTGTTTGGGGGGAATGATTGTAGCTCATAACTCTCAATATTTTCCATTGTATGTATTTTTATTTAAATGTTAATCTCTATGATAGCAGTTGTTGTGGCTCCAGCAAAATCAACTATTTCTTCTTTTTCATTAGTGACCATCAATTCAATGTAATCTATTCTATTATGGCACACAGGAAAATATAATGTTGGGGATGGAGTGTAGATGATTGGCTCCATGAATTCGGAATTAGGTTTGAATGTTGCAATGATGCCAGTTTGTTTGTGAGTACCTATGCCATTTGATTTGGTAATCATACCCTCAGCCACATTACAGTGAATATTCAGAGTCTCTATGGCTAAGAATTTAGGTATATTCATAGCAGTGTGTTTGATGCCTGCTTCAAGTTTTGTGTTGTTCTCAAATCCTAGCAGTTCTCCTATAGTACCCAGATGCACTGTCTCCGTAGCAGATACAATCTCTACTCTGTGAGTGACAGAATTTTGACTTAATACTACACCTCTGGGTAATTGAGCATTTAGAGTGGACAGATTATACTGCCCTGGAGTGATGACAATTTTTTGATCCCCTACTGCAATTGTGTTGTTGTGGTGCGTAATATTGGGGATCAAGTACATGCCGTAAAATGCTCTGAGAGCTATTGTTTTGGGATACACTATGTCATCATGCAATTTGAGTTTCAATATTGAATTTTGGCTGGTGAGATGGAATACCCCCATGATGTTTCAGATACCACAAGGCTTTTTGAAAATTTTCAATTGATGGTTTATTTATTTGAGACATATATCTAAGAACAGATAAACACAAATGTCCACAATTAACATCTTTGAAGTTTTGAACACGGGCATTATTGTAATAAAGATTAGCTGATTTTAGATATTTTACTAAATTTTCAGGTGGAACACCTCCAAATGAATCAAACACAAATGCCTCATCGTTTAAATATTTAAGATAACAGATCCAGTGAGTGCCCTGATTTTTGTACTTATCCAAATTAACAATGCCACACTCTTTGTTGAGTGGTTGTTCCGGTAAAGAATCAGACATGTACACACCCCTAAAATGTTTGATGCCCAGTGGCTTGATTAAAGCTTCAATATCTTGGTTTGTAAGCGGCTCTTGTTTTTTTTAAACTTATTCATGGCTCTCTTAACACCTTTGCCTTTTTTCTCCATGGCGAGGTTATGGCGCCTCTGCTCATCTAATTCTGCCCTATTTTTCTTGGCATCTATTACTGTTTTTGCTATGGCAGCTGATCCCCCAGCCAAGCTCCCAACTGCCCCGAGAGCAGCTAAGATGGCAGGGATAGTAAATATGAACCCCCCTACATGTGATTTTTTCCTTGATTGTTGTAATTTTTTTAATTGGGGGGTGCTAAGCAACAATTTCATACCATGGCCCTTTGCAATACAAGATCTTTTTTTCTTGCGCTGCTTTTTGGTTAAAAGACTGTCAATAGTTTTAAGAGATTTGAGACCTGCATAAGGTATTTGATACATAACACCCTTGGCCTTCATTGTAGGTTTATTATATACATATTCACAGCCCCCACCCCAGTTTTTGTTTGGTGCTCATAGCTATGGTGGTTCCCAATGCTGCTATTTTCTCACTCAAAGATGCATCTTTGCTTACAAATCTACCAAATGCAGCCTCTTCTAATTTCTTGTCTGCAACATGTCTCTTGTCAAGATCAGAATCTGTGTTGTATGCTATGTCATGGTCTCTACAAGCAGCATCTAAAGGATTAACACCAGGATCACCTCTGTTTAATCTATGGTCCAGTTTTGTACCGGGACCACAATACTGATAGCCTGGAATATGTAGTTCAAATGGCAGCTTGTTTATAATGTCATTAACCAACCCCCGGCCCTCAGAAATATTCCAAAATTTGGGGGGTAGAGTATTAATAATTTTTATAAGATATCCAATCCCCTTAGTGTCATTCACTATAAAATTAGACAATTTGGTGCTTATCATGTCCATAATTCCAACCTTTTCATTGTAAAAATTGTGGTTCCCAGCATTTTCCTCCCCAGCTATCACCAGCAACCTATCTACAAGTTTCCTGACATCATCAACCCACACAAATTCTTTAGGCAGGGTGTTGTATTGTTTGATTCCACTGCCTGTCTTAATTTGTGACCATATGGGCTTGATTAAATTATTGTATTTTGCTCCACTGCTAGACTTGACTCTTTTTTGTGTGGGATCATTGTTCTGGTATAGAGCATCTGATTTTATTAATATTTCTTTGTAATGTTCATAATCTTGATCTGTATAGCTGCCAGGCCTTTTCCTAGTCATCAGTTCCCACAACCCAGGTGTTCCGGGGTACTTAACAAAAGCACCTTTTTCTCCGAGACGAGATTCTGAATATACAATAAGATCATCTCCCATAAAAGTTACTCTGAAATTGCCAATTCTATGTATGATACTGCCATCAAGCTCTGTGTCAGCATATAAGCCAAACACCTCATCTTTGTTGTCTTTAGGTGTGGTTAAATATTTTTGAGCAAGAAGACCCAATTCAATAGGATCCTGAGTAGCTTCAATTCTTCTAGGAGCAATAGAACTAGGTGTATGAATACTGGAAAGTGGGGTGAATGGATAATCTAATATGTTCCTTGCAGCTACAGGTACAAGCTCTGTGATCAAATTTTGATTTTGCTCTGTAACAGTTTTGATATTCTTACCTAAATTATTAATAGCATCAATGACAGGCTGTTCTGTTTGTTTGTGTTTTTCATAAATTCCACGGTTCTCTGATTTCCATCAATTAAATCTTTTTACAAGATAATCTCTTAATTTAAGATCATCAATGATTGGCCTTTTCATGGTTATTTATTTATGTCTCAACGTCTAGAAAATCGTTGATTTTATTTCTGTATTTGCCGCTATTGGGTGTTCTTGTCATATCAATTGTAACAAACCCATAACTGTCCTGGTTCCAGCACCTGCTGCAAAATTTGGAAAAATCATTGTAGCTCAAGTCCCCACCTACATATTCATCATGTATGTGTTTGAGGTTGTTATGATCTTGATGAAACACACATATAAAATTGCTGTTGTCTCGGATTAGCTGCTTCGGTATTTTAGAAAAAGTCTGTGCCAGGTAGAAGCAATCAATGTTTTTGTGCCGGCCCTGTGTAAAGAAATTTCTAACCTTGTTTTGATTATCCAGTATAATGTCATCAAACACAACAACAGAATTATCGAGACATTCATGAAGTGGCTTAACATCTGGTTCAAAAGTGGCTATATCCAATCCATCATATAGCTTCATCAGCTGCTGATATTTTAATTGTTCCAAGCTCTTAGAGAAAACATACAAGTGCCTGTTTTTCCAGTCTAACCAGTTGGGTGCCAATAAAAAATTATCAACCATTAGTGTAGTTTTACCACAAGCAGATGGCCCAACAATAAGACACCTAATATTTTCAGGCAGCAATTTTCGATTTCTCTTATTCTGTTGTTCAGGTTCTGGCAGCCTTTTTATAACATCCCAGGTGCTCATATTATCACTTTGTCTGCATCGATCCAGCTGTTTTCCGGATGACCTAGCCATTTGACAAATAACTTGTTGCCTTTTCTGCGGATGATTTTTTCTATGAGATATGTGTCAGGCTGTTTAGTTTTGCTGAGCTCTTGTTCATAGAATCGGCCTTTGAGAATTTCTCCTCGGTGATCTTTTATTATATATGTGTTAAGGGTCCCGGGTTTAACTTGAATCACTGTAAATAATTCAGTGCTCCAGTTTCTTGTAAAGCCTCTTTTGAATAAATGCTTATATTTGCTGATTCTTACTTGATCGCCCACCCTGTATTTGGCCTTTCTTGTTGTTGGCTGGTATCTAGGATAATAAACAGTCCTGATCAATTTTTGCTCATCAGATGAAGTTACTTCAGAGGGTTTCATGTTGATTGTGGAATGGATAGAATTGTTATATTTATGTAGAAGTTCTGGAAGAATATTAAGCCATTTATAATTACCTTGAAGTGTAAATTGTTTATACATAAGATTTTTTAAGGTTCTGTTGAATCTCTCTACAATCGAGGCCTTGAGGTCACTGTAACTCGAGTAATGTTTTATTGCCTGGCTTTTAATAAATTGTTGGAACACTGAATTATAAAATTCTTTGCCATTATCTGTTTGCAAATAGCGCGGTGATCTTCCACTCTGATTGATGATTGTCCTGAGGGCTTCTGTAACACATTTTCCAGTCTTGGATTTGAGTGGCAGAGCCCAGGCAAATTTTGAAAATGTGTCTATGACAGTGAGTAGATACTTGTAGCCCTTGTTGATTTTGTCTAAGTTTTTCAACTGTCCACTTGACAACTCAATCAAGTCGCTCTGCCATAAATCATCTATGGCTTTTGTGACTACTGGGAGTCTCTTAAAATTATGTCTGGCTTGTCTGTGTAATTCATCAACAATAATTTCTCTAGACATAATATGTAAACAAGAATTTTGCAACTATGGGGTGTTCAGCAGCTGAGACTGCAGGATTTTCTAAATATAATTTGTCCCCTATTTGTATTTTAAATTCCAGAGTGCCATCATCTTCAGTATAGGCTGTTTCTAATGTATTGGGGTCTGTAAAATCCTCTAACTCCACACTGGTGATTTTTGGTTTGTTGTCAGCATTTGTTATTGATAAGGTAGGGTAGTGATGTGCCTGTGGTTGATGCCAATATTTGATCTTGATTGGTCTCAGTGTGCCCCCAACAAAAAACTGGTAATAAAATTGTGCAGGGGACAGCATATATATTTTGCCACCTGGTGTAAATGGAGAATCATATTCTTTGTTGGGGATGCTGTACAATTCAAGAATTACTGTATGTTTAGGATTCTCGATTATGCCGGTTATTTCTTTTTCTGCTGTGAGCAATCTACTTGTTACAGATTCAAGGTGCTCATTGATGGTCCTAACAACATCATCATGGCCTGGCTTGATTTTTATGTCCACAGCAAGTCTCTTGTATTGTTGCACAATCTCTTGAAGCTGGGTGGCAAAAACAGACAGAGCATTTGCTTGATTGGATTCCATGGTCCCTAGCTGTTGCTTGATATTAGCTACAATTTGTTGCAAATTTTCAACAACTGCCAATTTTGAATTTTGAGCAGTAAGATCATGGACTTGTCTTCTGATATCCTCAAACAAGGCATGCAGTTCATTAATATGTTGATTGGTTGGTAGAGTGGCCACTGTCTGAGTGAGATGTTTGATCTCTGTCTGGATATTCTTGATATCTTCTGATTTCAATATCCTATTCACTACCCTCTTTATATTTTTAAGTTCCTGTGATGTGGGAAGATTTGATACTGTATTTTGCAAAGATTCAAGTGCCAATTTCACATCATTTAATTCAGAAGCATCAGCCACATTTTGCATAGCATTTTGGAGCAGGGCTATATCTGCCTGAGAGGGTGTGGATTGTTGTAAAATTTCAAGCTTTGTTTGGATATCATCGATCAAATGATGAAAATGAGATAGTTCAGATTCAGTGTTGAGGTTTTCAAGCTTTGTGATCTGTTCCTGGACACTGACAAGTGTGTCTACAATCCCGGGCAATCTGGATTCTAGTACATTTGCCAAATCATTTTGCACTGCTGCTATTGTACCTTCAAGATGGGTTATGGAACTTTGAATTTTTCCAAAATCTTCATATGTTTCAAGTTGCAGCTTGATATTTGCTACACTCCGAGTTATTGCATTCAAAGCATCAGAAGATGGCAAATTGTTCATAAAATTTTCAAGTGTCTCAATTTTTTCTTTAACCTCGGCTATGGCATTGTTCAGGGGGTCTAGATTAGGTATCTAGAGTGACTGAATCTGTTCTTTTAGAGTGGAAATCACTAGATCAAAATCTTCTTGTGATTTTATGCTTTTGACAATTGTTTGGAGCTGTGCCTGGACATTATTTATTTGCTCTTCCAATTGTTGTTTCAATTGCTCAGAATTGGTGGCCTGGGTCTTAAATTTGGCTTGAAGAGCTGCTACAGCTTCTTCTAAACTTTGAAAATTATCTAATGTTGCCAAATCAGTATATTTCTGAAGCAGCACTTTGAGTTCAGAATCAATTTTAAGAAGAGGGTCCATGCATTGTGATTGTAAATTTGTAATTTCTAATTGAAGACTGGCATTGAGTGTGGTCTGTAAAGCTTGTAAATCACTTCTTAATTTCTTGACTCTGACATCAAGCATCAGAATCTCATCACTGTGATCTTCATGCCTTGTATGGCCAAATATATCATTAGGCATTTTTGTTTTAGTGGTTATTTATTATAGAGTATCTGATTCTTAATTCTATAAAAAAGGGTATAAGCTTGTCATAAGATCCAGGGACCTCAATATATAAGCAGTCACCAGCAGAAACAGTATATACAGTGCCAGAAACCATGTTTTAGTGCTTGATTCTATAAATATTTCTCCCTATTGAAATCTTAACATCACCCTCAGGGGTTGTAATAAATTGCAATTGACCACCTACAGGTAATTGGTAATGATTTAAATTATTGTTAAATATGTACAATGTTTTACCTGTTTCTTCATCAACATCTGTAAGTATGCTGTTCAGATGAATAATTAACAAGCCACTCAGCTTAGACAGCATATCAGAAGAGGGTTGTGGTGTTGGCAGCTCCATAATAGCCTGTTTTTTGAACCCAAATAAGTTCATAGGCATGTTTATTTATTACAAATCATGCTCTGTAATTGGGCATTGATCCCCATTTTTCAAATCACAATGCCCCCATGGTAGAGTATGTATGCCACATGATAAAATGCATCTCTTATCATCATGTGGGTCCAGGGCCACTTTTCTTACAATATTTGAAGTCAACAAGTGATCCTCACTCTGAATTCTATTTTCTGATGTTCTGATTGAACTCTGGGATTTGAGGCAATTTTCATAATCTTCAAATTGGAGATCTTTTTCAACAGTCACTTTGCCAATGCCCTTGGCCTTTTTGACAACAGCACTACATGTTTTAAAACTATACACCTTGGCACTTAACCCAGCAAATTCCACAATAGCATCACCACATGTCTCATCTTTTAACTTGCTAGGCACCTTTTTGTTGTGGGGTTGAATTATTGTATGTTCACTGGTATCAAAGTATTGAAACAATTCAGACTGTGCAATATCTTGATAAACATCTTCTGTTTTAATATCAAGGATAAAACTATCCGTATCCATGTACATCAGTTTTACACGATCACCATAAAAAGGTTTCAACACCTCATAATACAATATTAACATATGTAATTTGGCCAATTCCAATATCACAGCCCCTACATAAATAGGTTTATCAAACTTGATCTTTGTTTTCTTCATGTTGAAAAGTGCCATGTGCTCATCATAAATTCTTCTGTAATTGAAGTTGGGCTTTGCAACCAATTTTTTGCTCAGGCTGGGGTCAGTAATTATTTTAACATCGGTATGTTTTCTGACATTTTCAATAGTTTTGCCATACACTGAATTCACCATCAATTTAAACAAGCCCTTATCAAATTGGCTCTTTGCCGATGTTCGAAGCTCTGTGTTTGTATCAATGTATGGTTTCAACCATCTTGAGTGCCTGAATCTTAAGACTTTTCCAACTTTGGTCACTTGAACACCATGTTTCATCAGGAACTGGAGGTTTTTGTAATATAAGACACAACCCTGTTTCGGCTCCAGAGTCATCATGAGCTTCTTCTGTTTAGAGCCAGGTGAGCACTGAACCTCGGGAATTGGGGGCAGATCAGAAAATTTTTTGTGTAAATTATCTGGAATTATCAGATCAACCTCTAGGAAGAGGCCATAGTCACTGTCATCAAAATCCTTAAGATCTTCAATATTGAAATCTTCAACCCACTCAAGCCCTGCATATGGCAGTTTTTGCATCATGGCATGACCATAGAGGCTGTTTGCATCTACATACAGTATATAATTTGATGGCCGTGCTGGATCATAATCAGGCAGCATGATATGCTTGTTATTTGCTCTGGCATATCTCTGGGAACATTGCACCATCCCTCCTCTTATACTTTTCTCCATAAACAAATACATATCTTGATCGTGGATCAGATCCAATGGCTTTTTGGTGTTGAAAAACATTGCGGCCCATGCTAGACCTGGGGCACTGTAAAAATATACTGGGTCCAGTCTATAATTTTGCATGGAAGATTTTCTGAATGCCTGTATTATATCAGCTAAGAGGGTGACATCAAGTTTCAAATATGCCATGTGATAATCACCAAATGTCTTGCATTTTAAATTGTTCCACACCAATTGGGCATGGTGATAATCTTCATCAGTGATTCCAGATCCTCTGATTCTGCTGTAAAACTCTTGTTGTGGTGGCAGGGAACACTCATCAAATTTAGAAAAATCTGTGACATAGTCATATGGATATACACCCTTCCGCCTAATTAATTTCAGGTCCTGATTTGGAAACTTGGCACGTGTGATTTTGAATTGATCATCAGGTAATTGAGTGGCCAGTGTAGGCAGGCTAGCAGGTAAAAATCTGTAAGAATCAAGAAATCTTATGTGAATAGGAACACCATCAACTTTAATTATTTTGCTAATAGATATATATTTTTCATAATTTTCAGCTAAAATATTTAAATTCTGTTTCTCAAACCCCTCGTATCTGATCATATGATGAAAATCATAATTGGATGCACCATGGCAAAATATGGGGATAAATTTTGGTCTCTTGATCTGAATATTACAGCTATTACACAGGGCCATTTTGAATTTACCATCTGTATGAGAATGGTGTTTCACCTTGATATTTGTATCTGAAAATTCAGAATCACATACCGGGCATTTTTCTGCATTGTTGAAATCTTCAATCTGTTCCTCTGTTAAAGGCAACATAGGTTTTGATTTTAATAAGATGTTAGATGCTATGTCACGGCACTCATTTTCTATTCTATGTGCAAATTCTTTGATGGCATTTGGTCCCATGTATGAGTGTGGCTCACTAGCTACACCATCCCGTATAACTATATAACAAAAACTGGAAGGTTCATGTAGCTGGTATGGTGTAGTTGCAGATTCTTCAGGATCTGGATTGCAGAATGCAAGAGGTTTGAGGTTCGATTCGAAATCACAGACAATATATGCTGGGTGTTCCAACAAGGCTTCAAATTTTTTGAATTTGCAATTTTCACTTGGATTGGGCATCACCATATGAACAGGTTTATGATTGCCACAGTATTTCAGATGCTCAATTAACTTGTTTTTTGCAATTTCTGCACTCTCTTCCCGAACCCCCTTCACCATTTTTTGACCATAAAATACAGATAAACATCTTCTGCACAACTTGAATATTGTATGAGTTTTGTCTAGTTGTGTTCTCACTAAAGCTTGAAGATTATGTATCAGAGTGTAATGATATGTGCCATCCCCTTCAATTAAGAGCAGATCAATCGGAATAGCAGATTCATCATCAAGTGTACTGATTCTGAGAGGTGCTATCGGGCAATTGCCAGTGGAACAAATAAATACATTAATAGATAATTGTTTGCCATTGATGTGCCTGGCCCTTTTTTCAAATTTATCAATATTCTGAACAGACATTGGATATTCTAAACCCTCCATTGCATCGTCAAAAAGATGTTCATGCTGTTTGTAATAACTTATTCTCTCAGGATGCCTTGAAACTAGAAACAAAGCAGCTAATATACACCACAAAAAGCATTTCTGGTCGGTATTTTCTATATTAACCACGGCTCTTTTGTTTTTAATATTAGCAGGTAATGGCAGATATGTAGATCCTTGTAATGGCCTGAATTCAGAAATATTAACATATAACTTGTGTGGAGAGCCACATAGGCTCCATCCAGACTCTTTTGATGCAAATTCAGAGTGTTTAGTGTTCAGTTGATCTATCAACCTGCTTATTATTTTGTCCGAATTTGCATTTGAATATACAGGTACAGTTTCTGTTATGTGGGGCTGTGTAAATTTTGTGCCGTTTGGTTTCTTATATTGTGCAAACAATTTAAGGGACAGTTTATAAGATCCATTTTGTGCATTAAGAATTGCCTGCAGATTAGGATTTATACTGTTCAAAAAATTCTTAATACCACATCTTGGCTCTGATACAAACCGGTGATCCCTTAATTGGCCGTTAAAACTGCTACGGATGGGTTCATAGCGTGGCTGCTTTGCAGGTCCAGCATTAACAGGTGCTTCGTGCTTCCTTTTCAGACCAGATGTAGATGGTTGTGCTGATGACTGTGCAGAGCAAGTATCTTTATGTGTATATGTGAAGTATTGCATGCTATATTTTCTATTGCATTTGGGGCAAATTTTTGTGGGAGTTCTGTATTTGTCCGGATTACAAATCTTTTGATGCTTGGCCCAATTAGGGCTGGATATATTCTTATTGCACTGATTACAATATTTTTGACTTGGCATTTTTGTTGTTGTTTATTATATACAATTTCCTGGGTTTCAATTCAAAACTTTATACTGAATAAAAATATCAGTTGGGTTCAGCACTGTGCTTTGTGTGTGTATATATGTATTTATGTGTGTATACACTTAATATTTTTGGCTTTGGTATTTATATACAATTTCTTGGGATTCAAATCAAAATTCTGTACTGGATCAGTTGGGTTCAGTACAGACAAAAAAACTGCATAGCTCTATGTCAATTAGTTCTTGAGATATTGTATTTAGGAACCACTTTGGCCCCCCCTGCCAAAAATTGGCTTTTATTGTATCAGTATATATTGTTTCTATGACCTTACTTGGGTTATTCCGCCAAATTATATGCTTCAAGTCTCCTATACTTTGGTGGAGCCTGTTCAGGTTCTGCCCCCCACTTGTGGGTTCCACTGCCGATCCAGCAATGGTGAAGAATCTGCACTGTGCCCTGGCTTATATAGATTTACAGAGCCAATAGAAACACTGCTTATTTAAACGTAACACATAAACACATTATGTCATAAGCAACCAATCAGAAAACACCACATCATCACATTATGTCATAACCATTTAATCAATTAATATTGTACAACATGATGCAATAGAAGTGGACCGGGAAGTAAATATGTATGGATGTGGGTGGGTGGGTGTGTTGGGGTGGGTGGGGGTGTATTCAGAAACATGAGCTATTCTCTAACATTTTTGCCGAAGTACTTTCTTCTGAGTGTATCCCGTTTTTCTGCTGAGCGTACATGCAATCCATACTGCAGCGCCATGCCTCAGCGCCGGGGAAGCGGAATTGTCCGGAACTAATCGATGTCAATAGGGAGAACCGCGCTGCGGCGATCAGTTGATAGGGAGAAATTACAGGCAATAGGACTCCCGTGCCAAGTATCGATCCCACCGCTTTGGGGCCGTCATGCGCACATATTGTTCAAGTATTGATCTTATACCCTCTCGGTGCTTGATTTTATATATGAATAGATTACAACAAACAAACTGAATGTAACAAATGCAAAATATCCCAGTTTCAATTCAATCCATTTATCTGAATTGAAGAAACCGACAATTCACATATCCCCATATCATTGTATGCTTGCCTATTAGCCTCTTTTGCTGTTGTGCTCAATTAATTTTCACTAATTGGCAATTTTCTTGAAGAGGCCTAATAGAACAAGATACGGCGGTATGAGAAATATGTGAATTAAAGATATTTTAGCAATATACGACGTCTTAAGAAAGGCATATTCAGCTCCAAAGTACTTTGTTTAACACTTACTACCAATCCCTATTACTGGCAAAAAGAGTTAAAAATATTGACATATTGAAAAAAATTGACTTGTTCCCAAGTGTTCACCGAGTTCAGACATTTGCACATAGATGGCTCTGTTGTTGTTGCTTATTTTTTTGAGCCTGGTGCCCAATTGAACTTAAACCAGAAATAAATATGTGTGTATGTGTGTGTGTGTGTGTGTGTGTGTGTGTGTGTGTGTGTGTGTGTGTGTATGGCCTAGTTTTAAGTGTGGCCACAAGAGGGGCATATTTTTAACAAATTTATGGACAACAATCTCACAGAAGTGCCTTTTGTAAGTGTAACCTCATCAATCTGAGGGGGTCATACTTTCCGAGAAATTCCCGAGGGCATTTTTTACAAAAATCTTGGATTAGAAAAGATTCCACACTAGAGCAAAAAGCTCATATGGGCATGTTGAGCTTGTTTTAAGTATAGCAAAGCTGCTTGAGGGGGGTTCATACTTTCGTGGGTTTATAGTACAGTCAACCCCACTACTGAAGGAAACTCTCATAAAAAAAGAAGTAAACAATGTATTTAAGCATGATTGTAGTCGTCGTCGTGGAGATTTGAAATAACCACTTTGATTGTTGAAACAATGTAATACAACCTATGGCCTCACGTTTTACGATAACATTATATAAAATTTCAAACCCGCATATCTCCGTTACTATAGGAGATACAGAAGTGATTTTACAATCAATGTAATCAGGTCGAAGCTCTCTATTGGCCATCGGGAAATTTTAATCCATGTGTAATTGTCATGCTTAGTTACCATGGAAACTCACATAACAATAAAGTTAACATTCTATTTGTGCATGAATGTAGTCGTCGTCGTGGAGATTTGAAATAACAACTTTGATTGTTGAAACAATGTAATACAACCTATGGCCTCACGTTTTACGATAACATTGTATAAAAGTTCAAATTCGCATATCTCCGTTAATATTGAAGATACAGAACTGATTTTACAGTTAATGTAATCAGGTCGAAGCTCTCTATTAGCCATCGGGAAATTTTTAATCCGTGTGTAATATTAATGCTTAGTTACCATTGAAACTCACATAACAATAAAATTAACAATCTATTAGTGCATGAATGTAGTCGTCGTCGTGGAGATTTGAAATAACAACTTTCATTTTTGAAACAATGTAATACAACCTATGGCCTCACGTTTTACGATAACACTATATAAAATTTCAAACTCGCATATCTCCGTTACTATAAGAGATACAGAAGTGATTTTACACTCAATGTAATCAGGTCGAAGCTCTCTATTGGCCATCTGGAAATATTTAATCCATGTGTAATATTCATGCTTAGTTACCATGGAAACTCACATAACAATAAAGTTAACATTCTATTTGTGCATGAATGTAGTCGTCGTCGTGGAAATTTGAAATAACCACTTTGATTGTTGAAACAATGTAATACAATCTTTGGCCTCACGTTTTACGATAACACTATATAAAATTTCAAACTCGCATATCTCAGTTACTATAGGAGATACAGAAGTGATTTTACACTCAATGTAATCAGGTCGAAGCTCTCTATTGGCCATCGCGAAATTTTTAATCCATGTGTAATATTCATGCTTAGTTACCATGGAAACTCACATAACAATAAAATTAACAATCTATTTGTGCATGAATGTAGTCGTCGTCGTGGAGATTTGAAATGACAACTTTCATTTTTGAAACAATGTAATACAACCTATGGCCTCACGTTTTACGATAACATTTTATAAAAGTTCAAACTCGCATATCTCCGTTATTATAGAAGATACAGAAGTGATTTTACACTTAATGTAACCAGGTCGAAGCTCTCTTTTGGCCATAGTAAAATTTTAATCCATGTGTAATATTCATGCTTAGTTACCATGATAACTTTCATAACAATAAAGGAAACAAACTATTTGTGCATGATTTTAGTCGTCGTCGTGGAGATTTGAAATAACCACTTTGATTGTTGAAACAATGTAATACAACCTATGGCCTCACGTTTTACGATAACATTGAATAAATGTTCAAACTCGCATATCTCCGTTATTATAGAAGATACAGAAGTGATTTTACACTTAATGTAATTAGGTAGAAGCTCTCTATTGGCCATGGTGAAATTTTAATGCAATAATAATATAATGCTTAGTTACCATTGAAACTCACATAACAATAAAGTTAACAATCTATTTGTGCATGAATGTAGTCGTCATCGTGGAGTTTTGAAATAACAACTTTGATTGTTGAAACAATGTAATACAAACTATGGCCTCACGTTTTACGATAACATTTTATAAAAGTTCAAACTCGCATATCTCCGTTATTATAGAAGATACAGAAGTGATTTTACACTTAATGTAATCAGGTCGAAGCCCTCTATTGGCCATCGGGAAATTTTAATCCATGTGTAATATTCATGCTTAGTTACCATGGAAACTCACATAACAATAAAATTAACAATCTATTTGTGCATGAATGTAGTCGTCGTCGTGGAGATTTGAAATGACAACTTTCATTTTTGAAACAATGTAATACAACCTATGGCCTCACGTTTTACGATAACATTTTATAAAAGTTCAAACTCGCATATCTCCGTTATTATAGAAGATACAGAAGTGATTTTACACTTAATGTAATCAGGTCGAAGCCCTCTATTGGCCATCGGGAAATTTTAATCCATGTGTAATATTCATGCTTAGTTACCATGGAAACTCCCATTACAATAAAGTTAACAATATATTAGTGCATGAATGTAGTCGTCGTCGTGGAGATTTGAAATGACAACTTTCATTTTTGAAACAATGTAATACAACCTATGGTTTCACGTTTTACGATAACATTGTATAAAAGTTCTAACTCGCATATCTCCGTTGTTATAGAAGATACAGAAGTGATTTTACACTTAATGTAATTAGGTAGAAGCTCTCTATTGGCCATCGGGAAATTTTTAATCCACGTGTAATATTCATGCTAAGTTACCATGGAAACTCACATAACAATAAATTTAACAATCTATTAGTGCATGAATGTAGTCGTCGTCGTGGAGATTTGAAATAACATCTTTGATTGTTGAAACAATGTATTACAACCTATGGCTTCACGTTTTACGATAACATTGTATAAAAGTTCTAACTCGCATATCTCCGTTGTTATAGAAGATACAGAAGTGATTTTACACTTAATTTAATCAGGTCGAAGCTCTCTATTGGCCATCGTGAAATTTTAATGCATGTGTAATATTCATGCTTAGTTACCATGGAAACTCCCATTACAATAAAGTTAACAATCTATTTGTGCATGAATGTAGTCGTCATCGTGGAGATGTGAAATAACCACTTTGATTGTTGAAACAATGTAATACAATCTTTGCCCTCACGTTTTACGATAACACTATATAAAATTTCAAACTCGCATATCTCCGTTACTATAGGAGATACAGAAGTGATTTTACACTTAATATAATCAGGTCGAAGCTCTCTATTGGCCATCTGCAAAAATTTAATCCTTGTGTAATATTCATGCTTAGTTACCATGGAAACTCTCATAACAATAAAGTAAACAATCTATTTGTGCATGAATGTAGTCGTCGTCGTGGAGATTTGAAATAACCACTTTGATTGTTGAAACAATGTAACACAACCTATGGCCTCTCGTTTTACGATAACATTATATAAAATTTCAAACTCGCATATCTCCCTTACAATAGGAGATACAGAAGTGACTTTACACTCAATGTAATCAGGTCGAAGCTCTCTATTGGCCATCGCGAAATTTTTAATCCATGTGTAATATTCATGCTTAGTTACCATGGAAACTCACATAACAATAAAATTAACAATCTATTTGTGCATGAATGTAGTCGTCGTCGTGGAGATTTGAAATAAGAACTTTGATTGTTGAAACAATGTAATACAACCTATGGCCTCACGTTTTACGATAACATTGTATAAAAGATCAAACTCGCATATCTCCGTTATTATAGAAGATACAGAAGTGATTTTACAGTTAATGTAATCAGGTCGAAGCCCTCTATTAGCCATCGGGAAATTTTTAATCCGTGTGTAATATTCATGCTTAGTTACCATGGAAACTCACATAACAATAAAATTAACAATCTATTAGTGCATGAATGTAGTCGTCGTCGTGGAGATTTGAAATAACAACATTCATTTTTGAAACAATGTAATACAACCTATGGCCTCACGTTTTACGATAACATTGAATAAATGTTCAAACTCGCATATCTCCGTTATTATAGAAGATACAGAAGTGATTTTAAACTTAATGTAATTAGGTAGAAGGTCTCTATTGGCCATCGGGAAATTTTTAATCCACGTGTAATATTCATGCTAAGTTACCATGGAAACTCACATAACAATAAATTTAACAATCTATTAGAGCATGAATGTAGTCGTCCTCGTGGAGATTTGAAATAACAACTTTGATTGTTGAAACAATGTATTATAACCTATGGCCTCACCTTTTACGATAACATTGTATAAAAGTTCTAACTCGCATATCTCCGTTGTTATAGAAGATACAGAAGTGATTTTACACTTAATTTAATCAGGTCGAAGCTCTCTATTGGCCTTCGTGAAATTTTAATGCATGTGTAATATTCATGCTTAGTTACCATTGAAACTCACATAACAATAAAGTTAACAATCTATTTGTGCATGAATGTAGTCGTCATCCAGGAGTTTTGAAATAACAACTTTGATTGTTGAAACAATGTAATACAAACTATGGCCTCACGTTTTACAATAACATTATATAAAATTTCAAACTCGCATATCTCCGTTACAATAGGAGATACAGAAGTGATTTTACACTCAATGTAATCAGGTCGAAGCTCTCTATTGGCCATCTTGAAAAATTTAATCCATGTGTAATATTCATGCTTAGTTACCTTGGAAACTCACATAAGAATAAAGTTAACAATCTATTTGTGCATGAATGTAGTCGTCGTCGTGGAGATTTGAAATAACCACTTTGATTGTTGAAACAATGTAATACAATCTATGGCCTCACGTTTTGTGATAACATTATATAAAATTTCAAACTCGCATATCTCCGTTACTATAGGAGATACAGAAGTGATTTTACACTCAATGTAATCAGGTCGAAGCTCTCTATTGGCCATCTGGAAATATTTAATCCATGTGTAATATTCATGCTTAGTTACCATGGAAACTCACATAACAATAAAGTTAACATTCTATTTGTGCATGAATGTAGTCGTCGTCGTGGAAATTTGAAATAACCACTTTGATTGTTGAAACAATGTAATACAATCTTTGGCCTCACGTTTTACGATAACACTATATAAAATTTCAAACTCGCATATCTCCGTTACTATAGGAGATACAGAAGTGATTTTACACTTAATGTAACCAGGTCGAAGCTCTCTTTTGGCCATCGGGAAATTTTAATCCATGTGTAATATTCATGCTTAGTTACCATGGAAACTCACATAACAATAAAGTTAACATTCTATTTGTGCATGAATGTAGTCGTCGTCGTGGAGATTTGAAATAACCACTTTGATTGTTGAAACAATGTAATACAACCTATGGCCTCACGTTTTACGATAACATTGTATAAAAGTTCAAACTCGCATATCTCCGTTAATATTGAAGATACAGAACTGATTTTACAGTTAATGTTATCAGGTCGAAGCTCTCTATTAGCCATCGGGAAAAATTTAATCCATGTGTAATATTCATGCTAAGTTACCATGGAAACTCTCATAACAATAAAGTAAACAATCTATTTGTGCATGATTGTAGTCGTCGTCGTGGAGATTTGAAATAACCACTTTGATTGTTGAAACAATGTAATACAACCTATGGCCTCTCGTTTTACGATAACATTATATAAAATTTCAAACTCGCATATCTCCGTTACTATAGGAGATACAGAAGTGATTTTACAATCAATGTAATCAGGTCGAAGCTCTCTATTGGCCATCGGGAAATTTTAATCCATGTGTAATATTAATGCTTAGTTACCAAGGAAACTCTCATAACAAAAAAGTAAACAATCTATTTAAGCGTGATTGTAGTCGTCGTCGTGGAGATTTGAAATAACCACTTTGATTGTTGAAACAATGTAATACAATCTTTGGCCTCACGTTTTACGATAACACTATATAAAATTTCAAACTCGCCTATCTCCGTTACTATAGGAGATACAGAAGTGATTTTACACTCAATGTAATCAGGTCGAAGCTCTCTTTTGGCCATCTGGAAAAATTTAATCCATGTGTAATATACATGCTAAGTTACCATGGAAACTCTCATAACAATAAAGTAAACAATCTATTTGTGCATGATTGTAGTCGTCGTCGTGGAGATTTGAAATAACCACTTTGATTGTTGAAACAATGTAATACAACCTATGGCCTCTCGTTTTACGATAACATTATATAAAATTTCAAACTCGCATATCTCCGTTATTATAGGAGATACAGAAGTGATTTTACAATCAATGTAATCAGGTCGAAGCTCTCTATTGGCCATCGGGAAATTTTAATCCATGTGTAATAGTCATGCTTAGTTACCATGGAAACTCACATAACAATAAAATTAACAATCTATTTGTGCATGAATGAAGTCGTCGTCGTGGAGATTTGAAATAACAACTTTCATTGTTGAAACAATGTAATACAACCTATGGTCTCAAGTTTTACGATAACATTGTATAAAAGTTCAAACTCGCATATCTCCGTTATTATAGAAGATACAGAAATGATTTTACACTTTATGTAATCAGGTCGAATCTCTCTATTGGCTCATACAGAAACATTTAATCAATGTGTAATATTCATGCTTACTTAAGAAGGAAACTCTCATAACAAAAAAGTAAACAATGTATTTAAGCATGATTGTAGTCGTCGTCGTGGAGATTTGAAATAACCACTTTGATTGTTGAAACAATGTAATACAACCTATGGCCTCTCGTTTTACGATAACATTATATAAAATTTCAAACTCGCATATCTCCGTTACTATAGGAGATACAGAAGTGATTTTACAATCAATGTAATCAGGTCGAAGCACTCTATTAGCCATCGGGAAATTTTTAATCCGTGTGTAATATTAATGCTTAGTTACCATTAAAACTCACATAACAATAAAATTAACAATCTATTAGTGCATGAATGTAGTCGTCGTCGTGTAGATTTGAAATAACAACTTTCATTTTTGAAACAATGTAATACAACCTATGGCCTCACGTTTTACGATAACACTATATAAAATTTCAAACTCGCATATCTCCGTTACTATAAGAGATACAGAAGTGATTTTACACTCAATGTAATCAGGTCGAAGCTCTCTATTGGCCATCTTGAAATATTTAATCCATGTGTAATATTCATGCTAAGTTACCATGGAAACTCTCATAACAATAAAGTAAACAATCTATTTGTGCATGATTGTAGTCGTCGTCGTGGAGATTTGAAATAACCACTTTGATTGTTGAAACAATGTAATACAACCTATGGCCTCTCGTTTTACGATAACATTATATAAAATTTCAAACTCGCATATCTCCGTTACTATAGGAGATACAGAAGTGATTTTACAATCAATGTAATCAGGTCGAAGCTCTCTATTGGCCATCGGGAAATTTTAATCCATGTGTAATATTAATGCTTAGTTACCAAGGAAACTCTCATAACAAAAAAGTAAACAATCTATTTAAGCGTGATTGTAGTCGTCGTCGTGGAGATTTGAAATAACCACTTTGATTGTTGAAACAATGTAATACAATCTTTGGCCTCACGTTTTACGATAACACTATATAAAATTTCAAACTCGCCTATCTCCGTTACTATAGGAGATACAGAAGTGATTTTACACTCAATGTAATCAGGTCGAAGCTCTCTTTTGGCCATCTGGAAAAATTTAATCCATGTGTAATATACATGCTAAGTTACCATGGAAACTCTCATAACAATAAAGTAAACAATCTATTTGTGCATGATTGTAGTCGTCGTCGTGGAGATTTGAAATAACCACTTTGATTGTTGAAACAATGTAATACAACCTATGGCCTCTCGTTTTACGATAACATTATATAAAATTTCAAACTCGCATATCTCCGTTATTATAGGAGATACAGAAGTGATTTTACAATCAATGTAATCAGGTCGAAGCTCTCTATTGGCCATCGGGAAATTTTAATCCATGTGTAATAGTCATGCTTAGTTACCATGGAAACTCACATAACAATAAAATTAACAATCTATTTGTGCATGAATGAAGTCGTCGTCGTGGAGATTTGAAATAACAACTTTCATTGTTGAAACAATGTAATACAACCTATGGTCTCAAGTTTTACGATAACATTGTATAAAAGTTCAAACTCGCATATCTCCGTTATTATAGAAGATACAGAAATGATTTTACACTTTATGTAATCAGGTCGAATCTCTCTATTGGCTCATACAGAAACATTTAATCAATGTGTAATATTCATGCTTACTTAAGAAGGAAACTCTCATAACAAAAAAGTAAACAATGTATTTAAGCATGATTGTAGTCGTCGTCGTGGAGATTTGAAATAACCACTTTGATTGTTGAAACAATGTAATACAACCTATGGCCTCACGTTTTACGATAACATTATATAAAATTTCAAACTCGCATATCTCCGTTACTATAGGAGATACAGAAGTGATTTTACAATCAATGTAATCAGGTCGAAGCTCTCTATTGGCCTTCGGGAAATTTTAATACATGTGTAATTGTCATGCTTAGTTACCATGGAAACTCACATAACAATAAAGTTAACATTCTATTTGTGCATGAATGTAGTCGTCGTCGTGGAGATTTGAAATAACAACTTTGATTGTTGAAACAATGTAATACAACCTATGGCCTCACGTTTTACGATAACATTGTATAAAAGTTCAAATTCGCATATCTCCGTTAATATTGAAGATACAGAACTGATTTTACAGTTAATGTAATCAGGTCGAAGCTCTCTATTAGCCATGGGGAAATTTTTAATCCGTGTGTAATATTAATGCTTAGTTACCATTGAAACTCACATAACAATAAAATTAACAATCTATTAGTGCATGAATGTAGTCGTCGTCGTGGAGATTTGAAATAACAACTTTCATTTTTGAAACAATGTAATACAACCTATGGCCTCACGTTTTACGATAACACTATATAAAATTTCAAATTCGCATATCTCCGTTAATATTGAAGATACAGAACTGATTTTACAGTTAATGTAATCAGGTCGAAGCTCTCTATTGGCCATCGGGAAATTTTTAATCCACGTGTAATATTCATGCTAAGTTACCATGGAAACTCACATAACAATAAATTTAACAATCTATTAGTGCATGAATGTAGTCGTCGTCTTGGAGATTTGAAATAACAACTTTGATTGTTGAAACAATGTATTACAACCTATGGCCTCACGTTTTACGATAACATTGTATAAAAGTTCAAACTCGCATATCTCCGTTATTATAGAAGATACAGAAGTGATTTTACAGTTAATGTAATCAGGTCGAAGCTCTCTATTTGCCATCGGGAAATTTTTAATCCACGTGTAATATTCATGCTAAGTTACCATGGAAACTCACATAACAATAAATTTAACAATCTATTAGTGCATGAATGTAGTCGTCGTCGTGGAGATTTGAAATAACATCTTTGATTGTTGAAACAATGTATTACAACCTATGGCTTCACGTTTTACGATAACATTGTATAAAAGTTCTAACTCGCATATCTCCGTTGTTATAGAAGATACAGAAGTGATTTTACACTTAATTTAATCAGGTCGAAGCTCTCTATTGGCCATCGTGAAATTTTAATGCATGTGTAATATTCATGCTTAGTTACCATGGAAACTCCCATTACAATAAAGTTAACAATCTATTTGTGCATGAATGTAGTCGTCGTCGTGGAGATTTGAAATAACCACTTTGATTGTTGAAACAATGTAATACAACCTATGGCCTCTCGTTTTACGATAACATTATATAAAATTTCAAACTCGCATATCTCCCTTACAATAGGAGATACAGAAGTGACTTTACACTCAATGTAATCAGGTCGAAGCTCACTATTGGCCATCGCGAAATTTTTAATCCATGTGTAATATTCATGCTTAGTTACCATGGAAACTCACATAACAATAAAATTAACAATCTATTTGTGCATGAATGTAGTCGTCGTCGTGGAGATTTGAAATAACAACTTTGATTGTTGAAACAATGTAATACAACCTATGGCCTCACGTTTTACGATAACATTGTATAAAAGATCAAACTCGCATATCTCCGTTATTATAGAAGATACACAAGTGATTTTACAGTTAATGTAATCAGGTCGAAGCCCTCTATTAGCCATCGGGAAATTTTTAATCCGTGTGTAATATTCATGCTTAGTTACCATGGAAACTCACATAACAATAAAATTAACAATCTATTAGTGCATGAATGTAGTCGTCGTCGTGGAGATTTGAACTAACAACTTTCATTTTTGAAACAATGTAATACAACCTATGGCCTCACGTTTTACAATAACATTATATAAAATTTCAAACTCGCATATCTCCGTTACAATAGGAGATACAGAAGTGATTTTACACTCAATGTAATCAGGTCGAAGCTCTCTATTGGCCATCTTGAAAAATTTAATCCATGTGTAATATTCATGCTTAGTTACCATGGAAACTCACATAACAATAAAATTAACAATCTATTTGTGCATGAATGTAGTCGTCGTCGTGGAGATTTGAAATGACAACTTTCATTTTTGAAACAATGTAATACAACCTATGGCCTCACGTTTTACGATAACATTTTATAAAAGTTCAAACTCGCATATCTCCGTTATTATAGAAGATACAGAAGTGATTTTACACTTAATGTAATCAGGTCGAAGCCCTCTATTGGCCATCGGGAAATTTTAATCCATGTGTAATATTCATGCTTAGTTACCATGGAAACTCCCATTACAATAAAGTTAACAATATATTAGTGCATGAATGTAGTCGTCGTCGTGGAGATTTGAAATGACAACTTTCATTTTTGAAACAATGTAATACAACCTATGGTTTCACGTTTTACGATAACATTGTATAAAAGTTCAAACTCGCATATCTCCCTTACAATAGGAGATACAGAAGCGACTTTACACTCAATGTAATCAGGTCGAATCTCTCTATTAGCCATCGGGAAATTTTTAATCCATGTGTAATATTCATGCTTACTTAACAAGGAAACTCTCATAACAAAAAAGTAAACAATCTATTTAAGCATGATTGTAGTCGTCGTCGTGGAGATTTGAAATAACCACTTCGATTGTTGAAACAATGTAATACAACCTATGGCCTCACGTTTTACGATAACATTATATAAAATTTCAAACTCGCATATCTCCGTTACTATAGGAGATACAGAAGTGATTTTACACTCAATGTAATCAGGTCGAAGCTCTCTATTGGCCATCTGGAAATATTTAATCCATGTGTAATATTCATGCTTAGTTACCATGGAAACTCACATAACAATAAAGTTAACATTCTATTTGTGCATGAATGTAGTCGTCGTCGTGGAAATTTGAAATAACCACTTTGATTGTTGAAACAATGTAATACAATCTTTGGCCTCACGTTTTACGATAACACTATATAAAATTTCAAACTCGCATATCTCCGTTACTATAGGAGATACAGAAGTAATTTTACACTCAATTTAATCAGGTCGAAGCTCTATATTGGCCATCGCGAAATTTTTCATCCATGTGTAATATTCATGCTTAGTTACCATGGAAACTCACATAACAATAAAATTAACAATCTATTTGTGCATGAATGTAGTCGTCGTCGTGGAGATTTGAAATGACAACTTTCATTTTTGAAACAATGTAATACAACCTATGGCCTCACGTTTTACGATAACATTTTATAAAAGTTCAAACTCGCATATCTCCGTTATTATAGAAGATACAGAAGTGATTTTACACTTAATGTAATCAGGTCGAAGCCCTCTATTGGCCATCGGGAAATTTTAATCCATGTGTAATATTCATGCTTAGTTACCATGGAAACTCCCATTACAATAAAGTTAACAATATATTAGTGCATGAATGTAGTCGTCGTCGTGGAGATTTGAAATGACAACTTTCATTTTTGAAACAATGTAATACAACCTATGGTTTCACGTTTTACGATAACATTGTATAAAAGTTCTAACTCGCATATCTCCGTTGTTATAGAAGATACAGAAGTGATTTTACACTTAATGTAATTAGGTAGAAGCTCTCTATTGGCCATCGGGAAATTTTTAATCCACGTGTAATATTCATGCTAAGTTACCATGGAAACTCACATAACAATAAATTTAACTATCTATTAGTGCATGAATGTAGTCGTCGTCGTGGAGATTTGAAATAACATCTTTGATTGTTGAAACAATGTATTACAACCTATGGCTTCACGTTTTACGATAACATTGTATAAAAGTTCTAACTCGCATATCTCCGTTGTTATAGAAGATACAGAAGTGATTTTACACTTAATTTAATCAGGTCGAAGCTCTCTATAGGCCATCGTGAAATTTTAATGCATGTGTAATATTCATGCTTAGTTACCATGGAAACTCCCATTACAATAAAGTTAACAATCTATTTGTGCATGAATGTAGTCGTCATCGTGGAGATGTGAAATAACCACTTTGATTGTTGAAACAATGTAATACAATCTTTGGCCTCACGTTTTACGATAACACTATATAAAATTTCAAACTCGCATATCTCCGTTACTATAGGAGATACAGAAGTGATTTTACACTTAATATAATCAGGTCGAAGCTCTCTATTGGCCATCTGCAAAAATTTAATCCTTGTGTAATATTCATGCTTAGTTACCATGGAAACTCTCATAACAATAAAGTAAACAATCTATTTGTGCATGAATGTAGTCGTCGTCGTGGAGATTTGAAATAACCACTTTGATTGTTGAAACAATGTAACACAACCTATGGCCTCTCGTTTTACGATAACATTATATAAAATTTCAAACTCGCATATCTCCCTTACAATAGGAGATACAGAAGTGACTTTACACTCAATGTAATCAGGTCGAAGCTCTCTATTGGCCATCGCGAAATTTTTAATCCATGTGTAATATTCATGCTTAGTTACCATGGAAACTCACATAACAATAAAATTAACAATCTATTTGTGCATGAATGTAGTCGTCGTCGTGGAGATTTGAAATAAGAACTTTGATTGTTGAAACAATGTAATACAACCTATGGCCTCACGTTTTACGATAACATTGTATAAAAGATCAAACTCGCATATCTCCGTTATTATAGAAGATACAGAAGTGATTTTACAGTTAATGTAATCAGGTCGAAGCCCTCTATTAGCCATCGGGAAATTTTTAATCCGTGTGTAATATTCATGCTTAGTTACCATGGAAACTCACATAACAATAAAATTAACAATCTATTAGTGCATGAATGTAGTCGTCGTCGTGGAGATTTGAAATAACAACTTTCATTTTTGAAACAATGTAATACAACCTATGGCCTCACGTTTTACGATAACATTGAATAAATGTTCAAACTCGCATATCTCCGTTATTATAGAAGATACAGAAGTGATTTTAAACTTAATGTAATTAGGTAGAAGGTCTCTATTGGCCATCGGGAAATTTTTAATCCACGTGTAATATTCATGCTAAGTTACCATGGAAACTCACATAACAATAAATTTAACAATCTATTAGAGCATGAATGTAGTCGTCCTCGTGGAGATTTGAAATAACAACTTTGATTGTTGAAACAATGTATTACAACCTATGGCCTCACCTTTTACGATAACATTGTATAAAAGTTCTAACTCGCATATCTCCGTTGTTATAGAAGATACAGAAGTGATTTTACACTTAATTTAATCAGGTCGAAGCTCTCTATTGGCCTTCGTGAAATTTTAATGCATGTGTAATATTCATGCTTAGTTACCATTGAAACTTACATAACAATAAAGTTAACAATCTATTTGTGCATGAATGTAGTCGTCATCCAGGAGTTTTGAAATAACAACTTTGATTGTTGAAACAATGTAATACAAACTATGGCCTCACGTTTTACAATAACATTATATAAAATTTCAAACTCGCATATCTCCGTTACAATAGGAGATACAGAAGTGATTTTACACTCAATGTAATCAGGTCGAAGCTCTCTATTGGCCATCTTGAAAAATTTAATCCATGTGTAATATTCATGCTTAGTTACCTTGGAAACTCACATAACAATAAAGTTAACAATCTATTTGTGCATGAATGTAGTCGTCGTCGTGGAGATTTGAAATAACCACTTTGATTGTTGAAACAATGTAATACAATCTATGGCCTCACGTTTTGCGATAACATTATATAAAATTTCAAACTCGCATATCTCCGTTACTATAGGAGATACAGAAGTGATTTTACACTCAATGTAATCAGGTCGAAGCTCTCTATTGGCCATCTGGAAATATTTAATCCATGTGTAATATTCATGCTTAGTTACCATGGAAACTCACATAACAATAAAGTTAACATTCTATTTGTGCATGAATGTAGTCGTCGTCGTGGAAATTTGAAATAACCACTTTGATTGTTGAAACAATGTAATACAATCTTTGGTCTCACGTTTTACGATAACACTATATAAAATTTCAAACTCGCATATCTCCGTTACTATAGGAGATACAGAAGTGATTTTACACTTAATGTAACCAGGTCGAAGCTCTCTTTTGGCCATAGTAAAATTTTAATCCATGTGTAATATTCATGCTTAGTTACCATGATAACTTTCATAACAATAAAGAAAACAAACTATTTGTGCATGATTTTAGTCGTCGTCGTGGAGATTTGAAATAACAACTTTGATTGTTGAAACAATGTATTACAACCTATGGCCTCACGTTTTACGATAACATTGTATAAAAGTTCTACCTCGCATATCTCCGTTGTTATAGAAGATACAGAAGTATTTTACACTTAATTTAATCAGGTCGAAGCTCTCGATTGGCCATCGTGAAATTTTAATGCAATAATAATATAATGCTTAGTTACCATTGAAACTCACATAACAATAAAGTTAACAATCTATTTGTGCATGAATGTAGTCGTCATCGTGGAGTTTTGAAATAACAACTTTAATTGTTGAAACAATGTAATACAAACTATGGCCTCACGTTTTACAATAACATTATATAAAATTTCAAACTCGCATATCTCCGTTACAATAGGAGATACAGAAGTGATTTTACACTCAATGTAATCAGGTCGAAGCTCTCTATTGGCCATCTTGAAAAATTTAATCCATGTGTAATATTCGTGCTTAGTTACCATGGAAACTCACATAACAATAAAATTAACAATCTATTTGTGCATGAATGTAGTCGTCGTCGTGGAGATTTGAAATAACAACTTTCATTGTTGAAACAATGTAATACAACCTATGGTCTCAAGTTTTACGATAACATTGTATAAAAGTTCAAACTCGCATATCTCCGTTATTATAGAAGATACAGAAATGATTTTACACTTTATGTAATCAGGTCGAATCTCTCTATTGGCTCATACAGAAACATTTAATCAATGTGTAATATTCATGCTTACTTAACAAGGAAACTCTCATAACGAAAAAGTAAACAATCTATTTAAGCATGATTGTAGTCGTCGTCGTGGAGATTTGAAATAACCACTTTGATTGTTGAAACAATGTAATACAACCTATGGCCTCACGTTTTACGATAACATTATATAAAATTTCAAACTCGCATATCTCCGTTACTATAGGAGATACAGAAGTGATTTTACAATCAATGTAATCAGGTCGAAGCTCTCTATTGGCCATCGGGAAATTTTAATCCATGTGTAATATTCATGCTTAGTTACCATGGAAACTCACATAACAATAAAGTTAACATTCTATTTGTGCATGAATGTATTCGTCGTCGTGGAGATTTGAAATAACCACTTTGATTGTTGAAACAATGTAATACAACCTATGGCCTCACGTTTTACGATAACATTGTATAAAAGTTCAAACTCGCATATCTCCGTTAATATTGAAGATACAGAACTGATTTTACAGTTAATGTTATCAGGTCGAAGCTCTCTATTAGCCATCGGGAAAAATTTAATCCATGTGTAATATTCATGCTAAGTTACCATGGAAACTCTCATAACAATAAAGTAAACAATCTATTTGTGCATGATTGTAGTCGTCGTCGTGGAGATTTGAAATAACCACTTTGATTGTTGAAACAATGTAATACAACCTATGGCCTCTCGTTTTACGATAACATTATATAAAATTTCAAACTCGCATATCTCCGTTACTATAGGAGATACAGAAGTGATTTTACAATCAATGTAATCAGGTCGAAGCTCTCTATTGGCCATCGGGAAATTTTAATCCATGTGTAATATTAATGCTTAGTTACCAAGGAAACTCTCATAACAAAAAAGTAAACAATCTATTTAAGCGTGATTGTAGTCGTCGTCGTGGAGATTTGAAATAACCACTTTGATTGTTGAAACAATGTAATACAATCTTTGGCCTCACGTTTTACGATAACACTATATAAAATTTCAAACTCGCCTATCTCCGTTACTATAGGAGATACAGAAGTGATTTTACACTCAATGTAATCAGGTCGAAGCTCTCTTTTGGCCTTCTGGAAAAATTTAATCCATGTGTAATATTCATGCTAAGTTACCATGGAAACTCTCATAACAATAAAGTAAACAATCTATTTGTGCATGATTGTAGTCGTCGTCGTGGAGATTTGAAATAACCACTTTGATTGTTGAAACAATGTAATACAATCTTTGGCCTCACGTTTTACGATAACACTATATAAAATTTCAAACTCGTATATCTCCGTTATTATAGGAGATACAAAGGTGATTTTACACTCAATGTAATCAGGTCGATGCTCTCTATTTGCTCATCAGGAAAAATTTAATCCTTGTGTAATATTCATGCTTAGTTACCATGGAAACTCACATAACAATAAAATTAACAATCTATTTGTGCATGAATGTAGTCGTCGTCGTGGAGATTTGAAATAACAACTTTCATTGTTGAAACAATGTAATACAATCTATGGCCTCACGTTTTGCGATAACATTATATAAAATTTCAAACTCGCATATCTCCGTTACTATAGGAGATACAGAAGTGATTTTACACTCAATGTAATCAGGTCGAAGCTCTCTATTGGCCATCTGGAAATATTTAATCCATGTGTAATATTCATGCTTAGTTACCATGGAAACTCACATAACAATAAAGTTAACATTCTATTTGTGCATGAATGTAGTCGTCGTCGTGGAAATTTGAAATAACCACTTTGATTGTTGAAACAATGTAATACAATCTTTGGTCTCACGTTTTACGATAACACTATATAAAATTTCAAACTCGCATATCTCCGTTACTATAGGAGATACAGAAGTGATTTTACACTTAATGTAACCAGGTCGAAGCTCTCTTTTGGCCATAGTAAAATTTTAATCCATGTGTAATATTCATGCTTAGTTACCATGATAACTTTCATAACAATAAAGAAAACAAACTATTTGTGCATGATTTTAGTCGTCGTCGTGGAGATTTGAAATAACAACTTTGATTGTTGAAACAATGTATTACAACCTATGGCCTCACGTTTTACGATAACATTGTATAAAAGTTCTACCTCGCATATCTCCGTTGTTATAGAAGATACAGAAGTATTTTACACTTAATTTAATCAGGTCGAAGCTCTCGATTGGCCATCGTGAAATTTTAATGCAATAATAATATAATGCTTAGTTACCATTGAAACTCACATAACAATAAAGTTAACAATCTATTTGTGCATGAATGTAGTCGTCATCGTGGAGTTTTGAAATAACAACTTTGATTGTTGAAACAATGTAATACAAACTATGGCCTCACGTTTTACAATAACATTATATAAAATTTCAAACTCGCATATCTCCGTTACAATAGGAGATACAGAAGTGATTTTACACTCAATGTAATCAGGTCGAAGCTCTCTATTGGCCATCTTGAAAAATTTAATCCATGTGTAATATTCATGCTTAGTTACCATGGAAACTCACATAACAATAAAATTAACAATCTATTTGTGCATGAATGTAGTCGTCGTCGTGGAGATTTGAAATAACAACTTTCATTGTTGAAACAATGTAATACAACCTATGGTCTCAAGTTTTACGATAACATTGTATAAAAGTTCAAACTCGCATATCTCCGTTATTATAGAAGATACAGAAATGATTTTACACTTTATGTAATCAGGTCGAATCTCTCTATTGGCTCATACAGAAACATTTAATCAATGTGTAATATTCATGCTTACTTAACAAGGAAACTCTCATAACAAAAAAGTAAACAATCTATTTAAGCATGATTGTAGTCGTCGTCGTGGAGATTTGAAATAACCACTTTGATTGTTGAAACAATGTAATACAACCTATGGCCTCACGTTTTACGATAACATTATATAAAATTTCAAACTCGCATATCTCCGTTACTATAGGAGATACAGAAGTGATTTTACAATCAATGTAATCAGGTCGAAGCTCTCTATTGGCCATCGGGAAATTTTAATCCATGTGTAATATTCATGCTTAGTTACCATGGAAACTCACATAACAATAAAGTTAACATTCTATTTGTGCATGAATGTAGTCGTCGTCGTGGAGATTTGAAATAACCACTTTGATTGTTGAAACAATGTAATACAACCTATGGCCTCACGTTTTACGATAACATTGTATAAAAGTTCAAACTCGCATATCTCCGTTAATATTGAAGATACAGAACTGATTTTACAGTTAATGTTATCAGGTCGAAGCTCTCTATTAGCCATCGGGAAAAATTTAATCCATGTGTAATATTCATGCTAAGTTACCATGGAAACTCTCATAACAATAAAGTAAACAATCTATTTGTGCATGATTGTAGTCGTCGTCGTGGAGATTTGAAATAACCACTTTGATTGTTGAAACAATGTAATACAACCTATGGCCTCTCGTTTTACGATAACATTATATAAAATTTCAAACTCGCATATCTCCGTTACTATAGGAGATACAGAAGTGATTTTACAATCAATGTAATCAGGTCGAAGCTCTCTATTGGCCATCGGGAAATTTTAATCCATGTGTAATATTAATGCTTAGTTACCAAGGAAACTCTCATAACAAAAAAGTAAACAATCTATTTAAGCGTGATTGTAGTCGTCGTCGTGGAGATTTGAAATAACCACTTTGATTGTTGAAACAATGTAATACAATCTTTGGCCTCACGTTTTACGATAACACTATATAAAATTTCAAACTCGCCTATCTCCGTTACTATAGGAGATACAGAAGTGATTTTACACTCAATGTAATCAGGTCGAAGCTCTCTTTTGGCCATCTGGAAAAATTTAATCCATGTGTAATATTCATGCTAAGTTACCATGGAAACTCTCATAACAATAAAGTAAACAATCTATTTGTGCATGATTGTAGTCGTCGTCGTGGAGATTTGAAATAACCACTTTGATTGTTGAAACAATGTAATACAACCTATGGCCTCTCGTTTTACGATAACATTATATAAAATTTCAAACTCGCATATCTCCGTTATTATAGGAGATACAGAAGTGATTTTACAATCAATGTAATCAGGTCGAAGCTCTCTATTGGCCATCGGGAAATTTTAATCCATGTGTAATAGTCATGCTTAGTTACCATGGAAACTCACATAACAATAAAATTAACAATCTATTTGTGCATGAATGAAGTCGTCGTCGTGGAGATTTGAAATAACAACTTTCATTGTTGAAACAATGTAATACAACCTATGGTCTCAAGTTTTACGATAACATTGTATAAAAGTTCAAACTCGCATATCTCCGTTATTATAGAAGATACAGAAATGATTTTACACTTTATGTAATCAGGTCGAATCTCTCTATTGGCTCATACAGAAACATTTAATCAATGTGTAATATTCATGCTTACTTAAGAAGGAAACTCTCATAACAAAAAAGTAAACAATGTATTTAAGCATGATTGTAGTCGTCGTCGTGGAGATTTGAAATAACCACTTTGATTGTTGAAACAATGTAATACAACCTATGGCCTCACGTTTTACGATAACATTATATAAAATTTCAAACTCGCATATCTCCGTTACTATAGGAGATACAGAAGTGATTTTACAATCAATGTAATCAGGTCGAAGCTCTCTATTGGCCTTCGGGAAATTTTAATACATGTGTAATTGTCATGCTTAGTTACCATGGAAACTCACATAACAATAAAGTTAACATTCTATTTGTGCATGAATGTAGTCGTCGTCGTGGAGATTTGAAATAACAACTTTGATTGTTGAAACAATGTAATACAACCTATGGCCTCACGTTTTACGATAACATTGTTTAAAAGTTCAAATTCGCATATCTCCGTTAATATTGAAGATACAGAACTGATTTTACAGTTAATGTAATCAGGTCGAAGCTCTCTATTAGCCATGGGGAAATTTTTAATCCGTGTGTAATATTAATGCTTAGTTACCATTGAAACTCACATAACAATAAAATTAACAATCTATTAGTGCATGAATGTAGTCGTCGTCGTGGAGATTTGAAATAACAACTTTCATTTTTGAAACAATGTAATACAACCTATGGCCTCACGTTTTACGATAACACTATATAAAATTTCAAATTCGCATATCTCCGTTAATATTGAAGATACAGAACTGATTTTACAGTTAATGTAATCAGGTCGAAGCTCTCTATTGGCCATCGGGAAATTTTTAATCCACGTGTAATATTCATGCTAAGTTACCATGGAAACTCACATAACAATAAATTTAACAATCTATTAGTGCATGAATGTAGTCGTCGTCTTGGAGATTTGAAATAACAACTTTGATTGTTGAAACAATGTATTACAACCTATGGCCTCACGTTTTACGATAACATTGTATAAAAGTTCAAACTCGCATATCTCCGTTATTATAGAAGATACAGAAGTGATTTTACAGTTAATGTAATCAGGTCGAAGCTCTCTATTTGCCATCGGGAAATTTTTAATCCACGTGTAATATTCATGCTAAGTTACCATGGAAACTCACATAACAATAAAGTTAACAATCTATTAGTGCATGAATGTAGTCGTCGTCGTGGAGATTTGAAATAACATCTTTGATTGTTGAAACAATGTATTACAACCTATGGCTTCACGTTTTACGATAACATTGTATAAAAGTTCTAACTCGCATATCTCCGTTGTTATAGAAGATACAGAAGTGATTTTACACTTAATTTAATCAGGTCGAAGCTCTCTATTGGCCATCGTGAAATTTTAATGCATGTGTAATATTCATGCTTAGTTACCATGGAAATTCCCATTACAATAAAGTTAACAATCTATTTGTGCATGAATGTAGTCGTCGTCGTGGAGATTTGAAATAACCACTTTGATTGTTGAAACAATGTAATACAACCTATGGCCTCTCGTTTTACGATAACATTATATAAAATTTCAAACTCGCATATCTCCCTTACAATAGGAGATACAGAAGTGACTTTACACTCAATGTAATCAGGTCGAAGCTCACTATTGGCCATCGCGAAATTTTTAATCCATGTGTAATATTCATGCTTAGTTACCATGGAAACTCACATAACAATAAAATTAACAATCTATTTGTGCATGAATGTAGTCGTCGTCGTGGAGATTTGAAATAACAACTTTGATTGTTGAAACAATGTAATACAACGTATGGCCTCACGTTTTACGATAACATTGTATAAAAGATCAAACTCGCATATCTCCGTTATTATAGAAGATACAGAAGTGATTTTACAGTTAATGTAATCAGGTCGAAGCCCTCTATTAGCCATCGGGAAATTTTTAATCCGTGTGTAATATTCATGCTTAGTTACCATGGAAACTCACATAACAATAAAATTAACAATCTATTAGTGCATGAATGTAGTCGTCGTCGTGGAGATTTGAAATAACAACTTTCATTTTTGAAACAATGTAATACAACCTATGGCCTCACGTTTTACGATAACATTGAATAAATGTTCAAACTCGCATATCTCCGTTATTATAGAAGATACAGAAGTGATTTTACACTTAATGTAATTAGGTAGAAGCTCTCTATTGGCCATCGGGAAATTTTTAATCCACGTGTAATATTCATGCTAAGTTACCATGGAAACTCACATAACAATAAATTTAACAATCTATTAGTGCATGAATGTAGTCGTCCTCGTGGAGATTTGAAATAACAACTTTGATTGTTGAAACAATGTATTACAACCTATGGCCTCACCTTTTACGATAACATTGTATAAAAGTTCTAACTCGCATATCTCCGTTGTTATAGAAGATACAGAAGTGATTTTACACTTAATTTAATCAGGTCGAAGCTCTCTATTGGCCTTCGTGAAATTTTAATGCATGTGTAATATTCATGCTTAGTTACCATTGAAACTCACATAACAATAAAGTTAACAATCTATTTGTGCATGAATGTAGTCGTCATCCAGGAGTTTTGAAATAACAACTTTGATTGTTGAAACAATGTAATACAAACTATGGCCTCACGTTTTACAATAACATTATATAAAATTTCAACCTCGCATATCTCCGTTACAATAGGAGATACAGAAGTGATTTTACACTCAATGTAATCAGGTCGAAGCTCTCTATTGGCCATCTTGAAAAATTTAATCCATGTGTAATATTCATGCTTAGTTACCATGGAAACTCACATAACAATAAAGTTAACAATCTATTTGTGCATGAATGTAGTCGTCGTCGTGGAGATTTGAAATAACCACTTTGATTGTTGAAACAATGTAATACAATCTATGGCCTCACGTTTTGCGATAACATTATATACAATTTCAAACTCGCATATCTCCGTTACTATAGGAGATACAGAACTGATTTTACACTCAATGTAATCAGGTCGAAGCTCTCTATTGGCCATCGGGAAAAATTTAATCCATGTGTAATATTCATGCTTAGTTACCATGGAAACTCCCATTACAATAAAGTTAACAATCTATTTGTGCATGAATGTAGTCGTCATCGTGGAGTTTTGAAATAACCACTTTGATTGTTGAAACAATGTAATACAAACTATGGCCTCACGTTTTACGATAACATTGTATAAAATTTCAAACTCGCATATCTCCGTTACAATAGGAGATAGAGAAGAGATTTTACACTCAATGTAATCAGGTCGAAGCTCTCTATTGGCCATCTTGAAAAATTTAATCCTTGAGTAATATTCATGCTTAGTTACCATGGAAACTCTCATAACAATAAAGTAAACAATCTATTTTAGAATGATTGTAGTCGTTGTCGTGGAGATTTGAAATAACCACTTTGATTCTTGAAACAATGTAATACAACCTATGGCCTCACGTTTTACGATAACATTATATAAAACTTCATACTCGCATATCTCCGTTACTATAGGAGTTACAGAAGTGATTTTACACTCAATGTAACCAGGTCGAAGCTCTCTTTTGGCCATAGGGAAATTTTAATCCATGTGTAATATTCATGCTTAGTTACCATGATAACTTTCATAACAATAAAGAAAACAAACTATTTGTGCATGATTTTAGTCGTCGTCGTGGAGATTTGAAATAACCACTTTGATTGTTGAAACAATGTAATACAACCTATGGCCTCACGTTTTACGATAACATTGAATAAATTTTCAAACTCGCATATCTCCGTTATTATAGAAGATACATAAGTGATTTTACACTTAATGTAATTAGGTAGAAGCTCTCTATTGGCCATCGGGAAATTTTTAATCCACGTGTAATATTCATGCTAAGTTACCATGGAAACTCACATAACAATAAATTTAACAATCTATTAGTGCATGAATGTAGTCGTCGTCGTGGAGATTTGAAATAACAACTTTGATTGTTGAAACAATGTATTACAACCTATGGCCTCACGTTTTACGATAACATTGTATAAAAGTTCTAACCCGCATATCTCCGTTGTTATAGAAGATACAGAAGTGATTTTACACTTAATTTAATCAGGTCGAAGCTCTCTATTGGCCATCGTGAAATTTTAATGCATGTGTAATATCCATGCTTAGTTACCATTGAAACTCACATAACAATAAAGTTAACAATCTATTTGTGCATGAATGTAGTCGTCATCGTGGAGTTTTGAAATAACAACTTTGATTGTTGAAACAATGTAATACAAACTATGGCCTCACGTTTTACAATAACATTATATAAAATTTCAAACTCGCATATCTCCGTTACAATAGGAGATACAGAAGTGATTTTACACTCAATGTAATCAGGTCGAAGCTCTCTATTGGCCATCTTGAAAAATTTAATCCATGTGTAATATTCATGCTTAGTTACCATGGAAACTCACATAACAACAAAATTAACAATCTATTTGTGCATGAATGTAGTCGTCGTCGTGGAGATTTGAAATAACAACTTTCATTGTTGAAACAATGTAATACAACCTATGGTCTCAAGTTTTACGATAACATTGTTTAAAAGTTCAAACTCGCATATCTCCGTTATTATAGAAGATACAGAAATGATTTTACACTTTATGTAATCAGGTCGAATCTCTCTATTGGCTCATACAGAAACATTTAATCAATATGTAATATTCATGCTTACTTAACAAGGAAACTCTCATAACAAAAAAGTAAACAATCTATTTAAGCATGATTGTAGTCGTCGTCGTGGAGATTTGAAATAACCACTTTGATTGTTGAAACAATGTAATACAACCTATGGCCTCACGTATTACGATAACATTATATAAAATTTCAAACTCGCATATCTCCGTTACTATAGGAGATACAGAAGTGATTTTACAATCAATGTAATCAGGTCGAAGCTCTCTATTGGCCATCGGGAAATTTTAATCCATGTGTAATATTCATGCTTAGTTACCATGGAAAATCACATAACAATAAAGTTAACATTCTATTTGTGCATGAATGTAGTCGTCGTCGTGGAGATTTGAAATAACCACGTTGATTGTTGAAACAATGTAATACAACCTATGGCCTCACGTTTTACGATAACATTGTAAAAGAGTTCAAACTCGCATATCTCCGTTAATATTGAAGATACAGAACTGATTTTACAGTTAATGTAATCAGGTCGAAGCTCTCTATTAGCCATCGGGAAATTTTTAATCCGTGTGTAATATTAATGCTTATTTACCAATGAAACTCCCATAACAAAAAAGTAAACAATCTATTTAAGCGTGATTGTAGTCGTCGTCGTGGAGATTTGAAATAACCACTTTGATTGTTGAAACAATGTAATACAATCTTTGGCCTCACGTTTTACGATAACACTATATAAAATTTCAAACTCGCATATCTCCGTTACTATAGGAGATACAGAAGTGATTTTACACTCAATGTAATCAGGTCGAAGCTCTCTATTGGCCATCTGGAAAAATTTAATCCATGTGTAATATTCATGCTAAGTTACTATGGAAACTCTCATAACAATAAAGTAAACAATCTATTTGTGCATGATTGTAGTCGTCGTCGTGGAGATTTGAAATAACCACTTTGATTGTTGAAACAATGTAATACAACCTATGGCCTCTCGTTTTACGATAACATTATATAAAATTTCAAACTCGCATATCTCCCTTACAATAGGAGATACAGAAGTGACTTTACACTCAATGTAATCAGGTCGAATCTCTCTATTGGCCATCGCGAAATTTTTAATCCATGTGTAATATTCATGCTTAGTTACCATGGAAACTCACATAACAATAAAGTTAACAATGTATTTGTGAATGAATGTATTCGTCGTCGTGGAAATTTGAAATAACAACTTTGATTGTTGAAACAATGTAATACAACCTATGGCCTCACGTTTTACGATAACATTGTATAAAAGATCAAACTCGCATATCTCCGTTATTATAGAAGATACAGAAGTGTTTTTACAGTTAATGTAATCAGGTCGAAGCACTCTATTAGCCATCGGGAAATTTTTAATCCGTGTGTAATATTAATGCTTAGTTACCATTAAAACTCACATAACAATAAAATTAACAATCTATTAGTGCATGAATGTAGTCGTCGTCGTGTAGATTTGAAATAACAACTTTCATTTTTGAAACAATGTAATACAACCTATGGCCTCACGTTTTACGATAACACTATATAAAATTTCAAACTCGCATATCTCCGTTACTATAAGAGATACAGAAGTGATTTTACACTCAATGTAATCAGGTCGAAGCTCTCTATTGGCCATCTTGAAATATTTAATCCATGTGTAATATTCATGCTTAGTTACCATGTAAACTCACATAACAATAAAGTTAACATTCTATTTGTGCATGAATGTAGTCGTCGTCGTGCAAATTTGAAATAACCACTTTGATTGTTGAAACAATGTAATACAATCTTTGGCCTCACGTTTTACGATAACACTATATAAAATTTGAAACTCGCATATCTCCGTTACTATAGGAGATACAGAAGTGATTTTACACTCAATGTAATCAGGTCGAAGCCCTCTATTGGCCATCGCGAAATTTTTAATCCATGTGTAATATTCATGCTTAGTTACCATGGAAACTCACATAACAATAAAATTAACAATCTATTTGTGCATGAATGTAGTCGTCGTCGTGGAGATTTGAAATGACAACTTTCATTTTTGAAACAATGTAATACAACCTATGGCCTCACGTTTTACGATAACATTTTATAAAAGTTCAAACTCGCATATCTCCGTTATTATAGAAGATACAGAAGTGATTTTACACTTAATGTAATCAGGTCGAAGCCCTCTATTGGCCATCGGGAAATTTTAATCCATGTGTAATATTCATGCTTAGTTACCATGGAAACTCCCATTACAATAAAGTTAACAATCTATTAGTGCATGAATGTAGTCGTCGTCGTGGAGATTTGAAATGACAACTTTCATTTTTGAAACAATGGAATACAACCTATGGTTTCACGTTTTACGATAACATTGTATAAAAGTTCTAACTCGCATATCTCCGTTGTTCTAGAAGATACAGAAGTGATTTTACACTTAATGTAATTAGGTAGAAGCTCTCTATTGGCCATCGGGAAATTTTTAATCCACGTGTAATATTCATGCTAAGTTACCATGGAAACTCACATAACAATAAATTTAACAATCTATTAGTGCATGAATGTAGTCGTCGTCGTGGAGATTTGAAATAACATCTTTGATTGTTGAAACAATGTATTACAACCTATGGCCTCACGTTTTACGTTAACATTGTATAAAAGTTCTAACTCGCATATCTCCGTTGTTATAGAAGATACAGAAGTGATTTTACACTTAATTTAATCAGGTCGAAGCTCTCTATTGGCCATCGTGAAATTTTAATGCATGTGTAATATTCATGCTTAGTTACCACTAAAACTCACATAACAATAAAGTTAACAATCTATTTGTGCATGAATGTAGTCGTCATCCAGGAGTTTTGAAATAACAACTTTGATTGTTGAATCAATGTAATACAAACTATGGCCTCACGTTTTACAATAACATTATATAAAATTTCAAACTCGCATACCTCCGTTACAATAGGAGATACAGAAGTGATTTTACACTCAATGTAATCAGGTCGAAGCTCTCTATTGGCCATCTTGAAAAATTTAATCCATGTGTAATATTCATGCTTAGTTACCATGGAAACTCACATAACAATAAAATTAACAATCTATTTGTGCATGAATGTAGTCGTCGTCCAGGAGTTTTGAAATAACAACTTTCATTGTTGAAACAATGTAATACAACCTATGGTCTCAAGTTTTACGATAACATTGTATAAAATTTCAAACTCGCATATCTCCGTTATTATAGAAGATACAGAAATGATTTTACACTTTATGTAATCAGGTCGAATCTCTCTATTGGCTCATACAGAAACATTTACACAATGTGTAATATTCATGCTTACTTAACAAGGAAACTCTCATAACAAAAAAGTAAACAATCTATTTAAGCATGATTGTAGTCATCGTCGTGGAGATTTGAAATAACCACTTTGATTGTTGAAACAATGTAATACAACCTATGGCCTCACGTTTTACGATAACATTATATAAAATTTCAAACTCGCATATCTCCGTTACTATAGGAGATACAGAAGTGATTTTACAATCAATGTAATCAGGTCGAAGCTCTCTATTGGCCATCGGGAAATTTTAATCCATGTGTAATATTCATGCTTAGTTACCATGGAAAATCACATAACAATAAAGTTAACATTCTATTTGTGCATGAATGTAGTCGTCGTCGTGGAGATTTGAAATAACCACGTTGATTGTTGAAACAATGTAATACAACCTATGGCCTCACGTTTTACGATAACATTGTAAAAGAGTTCAAACTCGCATATCTCCGTTAATATTGAAGATACAGAACTGATTTTACAGTTAATGTAATCAGGTCGAAGCTCTCTATTAGCCATCGGGAAATTTTTAATCCGTGTGTAATATTAATGCTTATTTACCAATGAAACTCCCATAACAAAAAAGTAAACAATCTATTTAAGCGTGATTGTAGTCGTCGTCGTGGAGATTTGAAATAACCACTTTGATTGTTGAAACAATGTAATACAATCTTTGGCCTCACGTTTTACGATAACACTATATAAAATTTCAAACTCGCATATCTCCGTTACTATAGGAGATACAGAAGTGATTTTACACTCAATGTAATCAGGTCGAAGCTCTCTATTGGCCATCTGGAAAAATTTAATCCATGTGTAATATTCATGCTAAGTTACTATGGAAACTCTCATAACAATAAAGTAAACAATCTATTTGTGCATGATTGTAGTCGTCGTCGTGGAGATTTGAAATAACCACTTTGATTGTTGAAACAATGTAATACAACCTATGGCCTCTCGTTTTACGATAACATTATATAAAATTTCAAACTCGCATATCTCCCTTACATTAGGAGATACAGAAGTGACTTTACACTCAATGTAATCAGGTCGAATCTCTCTATTGGCCATCGCGAAATTTTTAATCCATGTGTAATATTCATGCTTAGTTACCATGGAAACTCACATAACAATAAAGTTAACAATGTATTTGTGAATGAATGTATTCGTCGTCGTGGAAATTTGAAATAACAACTTTGATTGTTGAAACAATGTAATACAACCTATGGCCTCACGTTTTACGATAACATTGTATAAAAGATCAAACTCGCATATCTCCGTTATTATAGAAGATACAGAAGTGTTTTTACAGTTAATGTAATCAGGTCGAAGCACTCTATTAGCCATCGGGAAATTTTTAATCCGTGTGTAATATTAATGCTTAGTTACCATTAAAACTCACATAACAATAAAATTAACAATCTATTAGTGCATGAATGTAGTCGTCGTCGTGTAGATTTGAAATAACAACTTTCATTTTTGAAACAATGTAATACAACCTATGGCCTCACGTTTTACGATAACACTATATAAAATTTCAAACTCGCATATCTCCGTTACTATAAGAGATACAGAAGTGATTTTACACTCAATGTAATCAGGTCGAAGCTCTCTATTGGCCATCTTGAAATATTTAATCCATGTGTAATATTCATGCTTAGTTACCATGTAAACTCACATAACAATAAAGTTAACATTCTATTTGTGCATGAATGTAGTCGTCGTCGTGCAAATTTGAAATAACCACTTTGATTGTTGAAACAATGTAATACAATCTTTGGCCTCACGTTTTACGATAACACTATATAAAATTTGAAACTCGCATATCTCCGTTACTATAGGAGATACAGAAGTGATTTTACACTCAATGTAATCAGGTCGAAGCCCTCTATTGGCCATCGCGAAATTTTTAATCCATGTGTAATATTCATGCTTAGTTACCATGGAAACTCACATAACAATAAAATTAACAATCTATTTGTGCATGAATGTAGTCGTCGTCGTGGAGATTTGAAATGACAACTTTCATTTTTGAAACAATGTAATACAACCTATGGCCTCACGTTTTACGATAACATTTTATAAAAGTTCAAACTCGCATATCTCCGTTATTATAGAAGATACAGAAGTGATTTTACACTTAATGTAATCAGGTCGAAGCCCTCTATTGGCCATCGGGAAATTTTAATCCATGTGTAATATTCATGCTTAGTTACCATGGAAACTCCCATTACAATAAAGTTAACAATCTATTAGTGCATGAATGTAGTCGTCGTCGTGGAGATTTGAAATGACAACTTTCATTTTTGAAACAATGGAATACAACCTATGGTTTCACGTTTTACGATAACATTGTATAAAAGTTCTAACTCGCATATCTCCGTTGTTCTAGAAGATACAGAAGTGATTTTACA